>NC_041411.2:58201665-58321665 GCF_900747795.2 Erpetoichthys calabaricus
TATAAGGTGGCCTACGTTCTCTGTAAAAACAAAGCTTTTCTGCATCATAACCCTCAATGTAGTACAAAGCTTTTACTTCATGGTGACCCCAACAACTGCCGCAAAGTGGACTACATTTAAGTGTACAACTGGTTCCCTCTCATGTACTATGCAATGTAAGTAGATGTGTTAATGAATAATGCACTAATCTCACTTATGCATAAACAAATCACATGCACATTTACTGTTACTTGCTCTCAAGCACCACCACTTTGTCACTCTCATCAGTGCTTTTGTCACTTTCACAAACAGTCTCTTATATGAACAAAATTTCTCCTACCAGACACTTTTCCTCTCATTTTCACAATATACCAAAAAAGCCTTAAATACTCTACACTCTACATCACTCTCACTGCACATCTACTTATCTCAGTAGTCCTTGCTTATTTGAACACACTTGCACTTTGTCTTATATTTATGCACATACACAATTGTACTGCCCACACAGATTTCCTTGGTCATTCACAATTTTTCTCACTTATTCAATCCAATATCTAATAATTATACTGGTCAGCATGTGTGTGACACACAGTAGAAACTTTGTAAGAAGCAGTGAGAAAATCAGCAATACAGTGTTGGCTAGTATGCAAAGAATCATTCTCGTCAAGAGGGCTTTTTTCATGTAATCATATTGAAAAAAACACTCTCCACAACAGGATCAACATAACACCAGAAATCAAAATCAAGCAGCACTTCAACACAGCAGGTCAGTGTGCCCACGCTCAGATGTTAGTTGCACAGGCTCTGCTATAAAAATTTCATATTTTCTATGAATGATACTCCTGTCTAACTTGTAGAGGATGGAACTCCAGCCCAGATGTGTTACACATGTGGAGTGCGTCAAGAGACATGCCACTTTTCTCAGCTGTAGCTGCCATTTTCTCCACTTACCAGCTTTCAAGCTCCAGCTCCAGCTCCAGTAAGGACTGGCTTTTCTCAGAGTTGCAGTGCAAGCACCACATTTTAGCCAATTTCTCCTTGGCACTCCTGGTGGACTGATGTAATAGCTGAAAAGAAGCAATAGCGGTACAACATGCTCTGTTTCAGCTATGTGATGCAGGGCGCCAGCAGCCTCAGGCCGGGATAAAAGAGGTAGGAAACTCCTGCAGCTCCACGCCAACAGAGTGATGTAGAGAATACAAATGACTCCTGTCTGACTGCTTCCACAAAAACAGCAGAATCCTGCAAGAGGCATCAGGCAAGGACCGCACGTGTGAAGGCTTTGTCAAGGGATGAAGACAGGCATATCTCCCACCAGATGAGAAAAGGAGGAGAAAGGGTCGTCATTGTGGAATGCCAGCTGCCGAGTTCCTTGCTGACAGCCCAGGCTCCTGCAGCAGAAACCTGAGAGGCGTGTGACACACGCTCATGAAGAGGCAGCACAGCCTGCTGTTTGTGTTTCTCCTACTGATAACAGAGGAGGGGGCACTTAAAGTGACAGCCACCTCTTGATGCTTATTACCTCATAGCAGTGATTTTCATGACACTCTTGAGTTGCCAAAAGAAAGGCACTATAAAAGACATCAACAAGAAGATAATGCACAGAGAATTTGTCCATTCCTGTCTGGAAAGAGCAAATAAATCTTTGCTTTAAAATTAACCAGTAACTGCCCAACAGTGCAGGGAGAGTTCTTCCTTCTACTTTATGCCTAAAGATTAAACATAAAGAGAAAATAACTGCTGCCCTGAATAGAAGCAGCTGTCAACACAGCCTGTTGAAGACAAACCAAGCGAGCTTAAAATTCTCCAATGTCAAACTAATTGTGGAAGCTGAAGATAAGTGAAGCACAGGGACCAAGATCTTTATACAAATAAGCCAATCAACAAAATTTTTTACTAAGTACCATTTTCTAATGCAGACAAATTTTCAACATCAACTTTATATTAACAATTGTTAGGATAGGGACTATTGCATATGATCATACGTCAATAGTAGCCAGCCACTGTCTTATGTAGCACCTTTAACAGTAAGTGCAAAGCATTTTAACTGAACACATTTTTCACTTTTTTACAAATCAATTTCTACAGTTTCTACTGTGGGAATTACAACAAGTGTTCATTTAAAGTGGATTAACATATCTTCAATCCACCCTTCTTTTATATAATACACATTAGGATTGATCAACTACAAAGCAGTTTATATTGCCATAAACCTTTAATTTATCAAGAATGGAAATTATCAATAAGTGCTGTTATAAAGACTGACATGGTGTTGCTGCCTCACAGCTACAGAATCCTAGAATTTCAGACTAGTTAATGCCTGTGAGCTGCTCGCATGTTCTCCCCATATCTACAATACTTTTCTATATTGGCCTTCTGTGGGTGAGTAAGTGAGAGACTATGTGTACCATTTCATGGATTGGCACCCTACTTTATTCTATGACATTTTCTGCCTTGCATCCAGTACTACCAAGATACTGCAACTATAACAACTACTCAAACAACTACCATAAGTAAGTTGGAAAATAAATATGCTTGCTGGGATATGCTCCAGCTCTCCCGTGACCCAACACAGGATAAAATGGCTTTAGTAAATGGATGGATGGATGGATAATGTGAATCAAAATAGCCAATCTATACTTATATTGGCCTTTACTATTATATAATAAATACACAAAGACACCAATCTAAAGTCAATACTGTCATCAAAAGTGATAATTGCTGAAAGGAGCAAATACTGTACATGTTGTGCAGAGTGGCAGAGAGAATACAATCTATCAACTAATAGTTGAATATGGGAGTGATGGTAAAAGAGGCACATTAGAACATACAACTATGCCTTCAGAAACCTCCGCTTTGTCTTCATGTGGGGTTGAGACTTCTAGACAAATGAAGCTCTGGTAGAAGTTTTTTTTGGACACAAAGTTGAACATCGCACATTTCTGGACCTTCAGGCTATTGCTATGACAATTTTAAAACAGTCAGACAGATTATGTTTTTATTTAGTTATCACCAAAAAACACCCAATATGGACTGTGGACTACTTAGCCAGGTTATCTCACAGGTATCTATTGTGGTAAAAGTCTGTTTTGGATTTGAAATAAAGATGGTGATTGCAACTGGCATTCTGCCTTATCCTGTGAGGTGTCTTGCCTTGCACTTGGTACTGCAGTAAGCATCTCTGGAAAATAATGATTTTTATAAAGTAATTCAAATTAAGTAATGTAGGTTCTTTTAACATTTATATGATAAATATCGAAAGATATCCAATCAATGCAATCCTGTGGTCAAGGGGCAGACAAAGTTAATAACTCATTTGAAAAGTAAAGAAATTAATGGTATAGCTAGGAGGTAAACTAAGGAAAGCAGCTGTTGTTGACCAAATTAAATTCGCTCGCAGTGGTAAAGAACAGCTTCAATACCCCATTTACATTCCACACCTGTTTCTGTTCTTCTCCCACTCCGATGGTGGTATAGCAGGGGCTGAACAGAATGCATTGCTTTTCCACTTGTAAATATTCTTGGGAGCAACTTGTTGCTTTCTACTATTTAATTATTATGAACAAAACAGTGATTCTGAGGAAAAACTATCTTTCTGCAAAAAAATTTAAAAGATTTCTATTAATGAATATGGTGATATGCAATATTTACAATAAATGTCATATTAATAAAATTCAAAGCAACAATGACCTTCATGGTTAGTGCATGAAACTGCACCTAAAGAGTCTAGTACCAATTTTAAAAGTAATAATTAATTGCTATTATAGATTCATACTGGGGCATTCATGTTACCTGCTTCTGCTTTTTTGTCTTTGCTTATAGTAATATATCTTGGTGCACTGGATTAAAATCACAACCACACCAAGATGATAAGAAAGACCCAAGGTCACAAAGTGGCCAAGTGTTAGATACAGTGTATGTTTATTTTACAAGCAGCAGCTGAGCAATGCATGAGTGATCATTTATCAGCAACAGCTTCAGAAATGGCAAGCTGTGTGTATATGTTAAACACGCATGAAATATAGACTCAGGTATGTGGGGAATCACAAGGTTATGACTGTGGAGTATTCCATACCTATTTATTATTGTGGAAATATGAATTTTAAACAGCTGTGAAATACAGGCGCAACCTCTCACCATCTCCATGATCTCAAATAACTGTCACATAGCTGCAATATAGCCGATTTCACACTTTTAATTTTTTGTTTCCTGATATCTGAAAACATTACAACACATGATTAGACTTCCACTTTTTTAAATGGCTGATTGTGAAGCTTTGCCATAACATAATGCAACTTATGTGGAGCTGGTCTCTGTATTTTTTTGCTTGCTGCAAAAGAGTTATACAACCTATAAAGACAGACATTCAGCCTTTTAAATTTCTTCATTAATCTCTTTTAATATTGTATGCACTGCTTTGTACTTTTTGTGGATTATTCTAGTATGCTTACAGTAATTACTGCATGTGGCATTGCCACTGACAAACATAAATAATATATGGGGCCTTGAGCAAGTAATAGGGAATAAAATAGGCTAAAAATCATTTAGAAAAGGTACAGTTTGGGACATAATGGCTAATTTGCTTGTGTACAATTGCAGACCTGCACCAGTAAGGGAAAAAGAGCAGAATAAGGTAAAAATGGCAAAAGATGACTGTCAGTAAAATCACCAGCAATCTCCACTTCCAGGGTGAAGGTTTTACAATCATTAAATACTTAAAAACTAAAAATATACATGTAGAATGTTAAGAAGCAAACCTTTCATCAGCATCAAACATAGAAAAGCCGAATTAGGATTTTCCTCAGTTGAACTGAAATCAACCAGCAGAGTTAATAATGAGTATTATGGACATATAAATATCAACCTGTAGCAAAGTGATTTGAGGTTAGTAAGTGTAAAAAATAATCAACTGTAGCAGTGGCTGTCTGTAATGCAGGATGCCACCACCCACCAAAAATATTTTAAAAACTCTACTTAATTAGGTAATGCGAAATAATCATGAAATAAATTTGTTTATTTGCACAGCATGCCTGGTGTCAGTGTATGTCAACATCCATTAAGGATTGATTCTGACTTGTATTTGTTTAATTTTTGTGTGAATACCTATATTTCCTGAGTGAAGAACTGGACAGACTCGCAGCAAGTGTAGAATAAAATTAGTTGAATGACTCTGTGGGTGTGGAAAGTAATAAACTGGGATGCAAGACTTGATAAACATCAGAGGACTAGTGACTTATATGATGCAGATTTTGGAATACAGTGGAAATGGCCAACCACTGGGCATGCTATTAGAATTTGGATTGGACTTATGCTATGGATGTGTTATATGACAGACAGAAGTCCATGTTATTGGAAAATTACAGAGGTGGGGGTGCGAACATTATGGTGTGGGATTTGGCAGAATGGGAACTAGGCAAGTTGGTAGAGAATTTGGCAGTTTAAAAATAGGTGTAGTATAAAAATGTGGATGGCAGGTGCACCTGTTCCTTTCCACATCTAAAGGGAAAGTTATTGAAAGAATAAAGGGACCATTGATGTCACAGACTGAAATTTTGGAGCACAGTAGAAATGGGAAAGCTGGCATCCAGCATGGTGGAAAGGATACAATACATTTTAGCCTGGATTTGTCCTATGGGTCTGGTACTGGACAAGCCAGGCTGTGCATTGACACAATGATGAGGACCACAAGAGGATATGGAATGACCAGATAGATAGATATGAAAGGCACTATAAAATAAATAGATGTGAAAGGCACTATATAATAGATAGATAGATGTGAAAGGCACAATATGATAGATAAGTGCTGCACCAGCTTGTCTCCACCAAAAGCTCCCCACCCTCCCGCCCAAATTTTTTTCATCAGCTGCCACTGAAGTATACACATTCCAAATTATCTTGCTTTATCTGTGAAAGATGATGGATGTAGTGTTATGGTTTGGGCATTCATGGCTGCACCTGAAACTGGCGCGTTTATCTTGATTGATCATCATAACAGAAGGTGGACTGGAGAAGTGGGCAGAAACATCATGAACAAATGTAGAAAAACAGAGCCCAGACTCATTTGGCTGGTGCTTCATCATGCAGCATGACAATTATCCAAAACACACAAATGCAATGACAGAATTTATTTAAAGGGTGGTGGGTGTAGATAGACCTTAAACTGGCCATGTTCATCATCTTCAAATTTAAATCCAATTAAAGCCTACAAGGAGACTAAATTCAGACACTCCTCGAAACACAAAAAGTAAAAAATAAACAGTAAATGAAAATGGCCACCAAAACATCTCAAAAAGAACAAACCCAGAGTGTAGCCACTTAAATACTATATCATGTTCATATGAACTGTGTTAACAGAGTACAAAATGCGAGGTTACTCTTAAAATTAAAGCATATTTGTCCAGAGGTAACTAGAAAAAAGTCACATTCTATAAAATTTGCTTTATATCCTTCTTTTCATCCCAAATCCAAAATGTGTGAGGATGCAGTAGGGATGTTAATGATTAACCTTTGTTTGAATAACTTATGTTAAGAGTTTAAACTTACTAATCTTATCAATTATACAATTCATGTACATTTGCATTGGGAATTTTGATTGCGTTGCTGCAATGCAATACTTAATACACTTATTGTAAGATACGTTGTTCATTTAAATAGACACAAGTGGACAGTATTAAAGCCACATGTCAGATTGTCTTAGCTATATTCAGATGCAGTATACATACCATCAATGAAACCTTTCTCTTTAAAATGTAGCTTGGTTTGCGAACAAATCAAATGAAAGGGTGATGAAGTTTTCCAAAAACTATAATACTGTGCAGAAATACAAAGTTGGCATATCTAAATTACATTAATACATACTTAACAAGAGTGCTGTTTGTAAGATCAGACTGTAGCACCTACCTTATTACCAGGACTAGAAAGGAGAAACTAATGACTGGCAGGCAGAAGAAACAATACAGAGTAAATGTACAATAAAAGAAAAAGAAAAGTTGTCATTAATCATTTTTGATGACAAATGTTTTAACAAGTAATCAATTATCTTAAACCTGGGTGCCACACTCTATCTAGAAACACTGTCACCAGCCATATTCTAAACTGTTTTAGAGAGAAGATTAAAACAGCTTAAAACTCAGCTAAGTCCCAAGAAATAAACTTGTACTCACATTTGACTTTTGGACTATGTGTAAAATTGAGAATTATAGTTTTCAATTATAATTACAATGTGCCTCTAAAAAAATGAAGACTGACAAATGAAACTAATGGGACAAGAGATACAATATTTTCCAGTCAGATATGCACATTACAGTTTTGTCATACTGAAAACAAAAAATCTCAGTGTTCTAACATTCTACTCCGAATAAGACCACAAGCCAGTCTCATTATCTGACGCCAAAGAATATATAAATCATTATGTAGGTATAGCGTTTATATGAGGTGTTTTAAGAATATCATCATGATCACTATTATGTAAAGAGGTTAATTGCTGCTGTGTAGCAAAGGGAACTCTCATGCAAAGTAGATGGCATGTTCATTACAATGTACCAAACATTCTGCATGAACACGGAAATGTGCAGTAAACAATAGATTTAACATACATCTCAAACGTGGCAAAAGGCTACCTGAACATGGCAGGATGATAGGTTCTATAAGAGTTATAGACTATGAACATAACTGACTCCTGAGCATGTCAATGTGCTCCTATTTATAAAGAAAAATGCACAAAATGATTTATAGTAATGTAAAAGACTGTGACATGTTTTCATTTAATGTTAAAATAAATTTTTACATGTATAACACACACAAAACATTTTCAAAGAAATTTACCCTGCAATACACATGTTCTGTGTTATTAAGCTAGGAGTCCCTTTTTAACAATTACTGGTTATTAATTGAATAAAGCAGTTGACTATCAATTTTGAAATGTGATCAAAATTTGCATGCCTAGTCTACACTGGCTAATAAACTAGGAGTATGCAAAGTGCTGCAAGTGATGTAGTGGAATATTTTTATGCAAGTTATTTCATCTCTTGCTATGGAAGAAATGAAACCAAGAAACAAATGCATTGGGTGCACCAATACCTCCCCATAGCAGAACAGAAAACGAAATTCTCCTCTACCAGGAAAACTCCATGAATTTAGCATTTATGAAGCTGAGCCATACAAAAAAGGTAGCAGCACTATACACAAATGCTTGTACATTTCTCAGGTACTACAGAAAATTCAGATTTCTCCTACAATTCTGGACAAAGAAAGCCTATCAGCTTTGCAGCTGTGATTTTGTGAAAGGTAAAGCCATTTTTTTGTATAATGTGTGCATTACTGTGGGAAGTTACCAATAAACAGAGAACCAGTTGGCAAATGTTATGTTAGCTTTGCTAACAAAAATGACTAATCACACAAGATAGAGGTGGAGTTTGACATCATATCACCATATTCTCTTTGCTATTACTTTCATTAACTTTTTTAGCATATATTTTTGAATTTATCCATCCATCCATCCATACATTTTCCAACTCACTGGATCCGAACACAGGGTCACTGGGGTCTGCCGGAGCCAATCCCAGCCAGCACAGGGTGCAAGGCAGGAACCAATACCAGGCAGGGTGCCAACCCACCGCAGGGCACACACACACCCACACACTAAGATAATAAAGTATCTATCTATCTATCTATCTAAGCACACACTAGGGCCAATTTAGAATCGCCAATGCACCTAACCTGCATGTCTTTGGACGGTGGGAGGAAACCGGAGCACCCGGAGGAGACCCACGCAGACACGGGGAGAACATGCAAACTCCACGCAGGAAAGCAAACCCGGGTCTCCTTACTGTGAGGCAGTAGTGCTACCACTGCGCCACCGTGCCGCCCTTTTTAATTTAGTAGAAGGGAAATAGAACTGTTGTTGTTTACTATGTCACAATTACTTAAAGCAAGCAAAACTCCACAAAAAACATGCTGATCATATTTAATCTGTACAAATGTTACACCTGGTAAGCAAGGTGAAACAAAATGATAAAAAAGTAAATGTTGCTTGTGGATGCTCACACCTGGCTACTTATGCTTTGCATTTGAAATAAAAGTTTATGTCTAAGACATCTTCTCTATTTAACCATTTTATAACCCACTTACCCACTTCAGGTAGCTGGTGCCTATCCCAGTAGCACTGAATGACTGGTGCAAGCCAACTCTGGCATTACCCAATTGCAATTGTATGACTTTTAGGTGTGAGCCACAAAAAAAGAATATTCTGGATTATGAACACATTCTGAATAGCATGAAGCCTTTTGGTTAAGGCAAAATGTTTACCAGGAGTGCATAACTTTTTCCAATTACAGTGGCAGCCTCTAACAGAACAAATAGTTGGCTTGTACAGTTAAACCTTAACTGGCAGAGCATCACAAAATGTGCAGAAAAGAAATAAAAAGAAAAATAGGACCACTTTAATCCAGACAAGAATATCGTGGAATTTCTTTATTCTAACTAAAATACTTGCAAAAAAACACCATGTTCAGAGCCTTTCCAATAGGAAGCACATTATTTAAAAATAAACTCAACTGAGTTAAACATTGGGGACATTACTTGAAGCATCATACTTTTGAAAAACTTAAGAAAGTCTATGATGTGGAACTGAAAAACAGCCTCCTGTACTGACTATTGAACCACAGGTCAAGGAGGTACAATGCAGGCTCCAACCCAATGACAGAACAGTGGGCCAACAGTTGTCTTTGCACAGATATTATATTTCAAGGGACATGTTAGTGAGCCAATAATATCTATGCAGGCTCTGTAGACTTGGAAAATGTTTAACAACTATGTAGTCATTATTATATTACGTAAGATACTATAAGAGTATGAGGGATTGGAGTCACTGCTGTATGATATTGTATCTCTGCTTTTGTATTTACATAATTAGGGTTCATTCATATTGGAGTAGAACTTTGCATCTTGTCTACTCTCATCCTTGCAATTTTCATAGAAACAGTGATTAAGGCTTGGAGAGGTTATGGCCATGTCCCTGCTATCTGCAGATGATGTTGTCCTCTTGGCCATTTCAAATTATTAGGATTTCAGAGTGCACACTGGAGTAATCTGCTTTCAGATTGAGAATTAGCAGTTTGAATTGTGAGGTCACTGTTCTCTCCTAGGAAAAAAATGGTTTGCTATGTGCAGATTAGGGCTAGGAAGCTGTTCAAAGTATGAAAGTTTAAGAAAGTTTTGGGGGATCTTGTTCACATGGAAAGACATAGAATTATTTGCATGAATTACCAATGAATTTGTAGCAGCTGCCATTTCACAGGCAGTGTCGCAGACTGTAGTGATACATTGGGACAAAATCCTCTGATAAACATTTTAGTATAAATATTAATGTAAATCCCCAGCTCACTTATGACCACAAGCTCTGGTGAGTGACTGAAAGAATAAAATTTCAAATGCAAGCATCCAAAATCTTATTCTGGGTGTGGAATTTACTGAATTCTGTATTCATTATACAACATATGAGGAGCTTGAAATTAGTTCACTAATTCTTTGGGTGGACAGGACTGGGTAAAAGTGATTGGGGCATGCAGTGATGATTCCCCCTGAGCCTCCCAACGGAGATGTACCAGGGTGTGGCTCACTGGGAGAAAATATCAAGGACATGCCAGAGGGGCTATATTTCTCAGCTGGCCTAGGAATTCTCCAAACCCACCTGACAAGAAAGAGATCGAATATATTGTTCGGATTTAAACTTTAAGTCTGAGACTTGTAGATCGTCTACTTCGTGTAGCCATCAGGGAAAAGTAGTGTTTCTTCCTAATGAAGAGGCGTATCCGCAAGAATTAAAAGGTTTGTTTGGTGAAAGTGAAATCCACATACGCAAGTGACAGAGAAGCAAAGTGGCTGGCGTGTTGCACAGGCTGGGGGGGTTGGCGACTGAAGCGAGCAGGGGGCAAAGCCCCCTAATAGAAATAAAAAGTGATTGGGATAGTTGAGATTTCTCAGAATGCCATTGCATATCAACATTGGTCTATTTTTCAATATACACTGTAAAGTAATAACAAATTAAAGAATTAACAGGCTTACAGGTGCTAGGTCCATGTGTTCATTGCTTTTTGAAACTCTCCAGGCTGACAAAAGGGCATAAAGAACAAGAGAGAAATTTATTTCTAGTGTACTGATCTCTTACACCCCCATTAAAAATACCATATTGTAGAATTCCTTCATGGGTTATATACAGAGTTATTCTTTGTTTTATCTAGCACCTTTTGTGAGAAGCACACTCATAAATAGCATACCCTAAAGCAGTTAAGATGACATAGTACAAGATGAATAAAACAGTGTGTTTCCAGGGCATAACAGCACATACATTTAAAGTAAACCACACCCTGGTTTGAATCCTCATTACTTATTCATGTGTTATTATTTGATTTTACAACAACACTAATATTTTAAGCATTATCCTAAAATTAGGATAAACCACATTCATTATTTAGTAATACACCTTCAATATACTGTGATAGATGGCCAGGAACTTTGCCCGGCCAGGACGCCCTTTTGAGGAGAGGACCGGGGGAGTGGACATATCACCAGCAGTACCTCCCCCGGGACACGAGGGGGCAGCCCCCCTGGCGCACGTCGGGGCCACGCGACGGGAGCTTACATGTTCCACCCTGTGCGGGCCCTTGGCCACCACCAGGGGGTGCCTGGACAGTTCCGGAGCTGAGGTCTACAGCACTTCTGACACACCCGGAAGTGCTGCCGGAACATGATCAAGGAGCATCTGGAGCACTTCCGGGTGCGATATAAAAGGGGCCACCTCACTCCAGCAAGAGGCCAGAGTCGGGTGGAGGAGGACGAGGTTGTGAGTGAGGAGTGGAGTTGGCAGAACAAAGGATTGAGTTGAGGATACTGGAGCACGGTGTTGTGCGCAGGACATTGAAAATTAATAAACGTGTGTGTTATGGACATTCTGGGTCTGTGTGTCTGTCTGTAGCCGGGCTATCTTCAACAATACATAAAATGTTTAAACTAAAGAATTTCCTGTCTTTAAAGCCAAGTTGAAAAGTGTGTAATTGTTATCAGCTTTCATATTTGATGTCTGGGCTGGTGTGTCAGAATATGTAGATTTGCCCTTCTAAAGTTCATATAGCTCCTTTAAAGATATATCAGCTGTATATTTTGATGGATTAGCTGACTAATTCTGGAATGGAGCAGAAGAAAATTGTATTCTACTGGGCTAGCATTTTTTACCCTATTCTCTTCTACCAATTGCCACTTAATTACCCACAGTGCAAGAAAAGTGTCTTTGGCTGCTGCTTCATTCAGCAAACAAACAAGAGTCCCCAATCACTGCCCTCTCACAGAAAGCAACACCATTAATCTGCCTTAAAATTATGTTCCACTTGAGCCTCACACACTAATCTGGACTCAGTTGAAGCAGCTGTATAATGCATCTTCTAAAAGGGAACAAAAATTAACATGTAAGCAGAGAGCTGAATGTGCCAGTAGTATATTTCTTTATCAGGGGTAGCAGGGTGAGAAAATAAAGAAAAATGACACAAGTACAAATATAACTGCAGTAAGCAGTCATAAAATTGTAGTGATACAATGCCATCTACTGGCAGAAATCATGTAACAGGCTGAGGAAGGTAAGAAGATAGAATTTAAGATGTCAATAACCACACCACATACCTTATCACCAATTAACTGCTGGAAGAAGATTGTTCAGTAACAACAACACCTAGAAAAGTGATCATTTGAAAAGAGAAAAAATCTAATAAGGCAAATAACAACATGGTGACTCAAGAGCAAAGTCATAAGTGCATGTTGTGAGTCACTTGATTTTCAGTATGTGAGACATTCAAATATTTCCATTTTTTTGTGTTTAGTCATGAAAGGAAACAGGAAAGAAAAAACGAAGGAACTTGTGATATGCTAGCATGTGACCCCATAATCCCACAGCGGCCACTACATTGTCCATCTGTAGTTTGCAGAGACATGTCAGGAATATTTGCCCCCAAGAAGATGCCTTACACTGGATATGCAAAGACAGACCATTGCCTAAGACAAGCTACAATATATTCAACTGACCCAGCAGCCTGATGAAAAGTTATTATTTAGTCATTATTCCACTGCTACTACAACACCAGAAAGCAAACCATTTACTTTATAGCGAAAATAATGTTATCAGCTGCCGCTGAACTCTGTGTTCAACAGCAAAAATTTGTCCTTTCTAGGAAGGCAGATGAGAATACCACGTGTACAGGCTTTGGCCATTTCAAGCAACGCTTTGCACTGATCCCACTTTGAATATTTAATCTGACAGATGCAGTTAAACAGGCTTCATTTTATTGAGCACTTTTCACGGTTGGCACGTTTTCAAGTGCTTTACCAGATCTTTAAAAAGAATGGAAGTTTACAATTAATGCAGTGAAGCTGGCCACACATGCTGACTTGTGCATCATAAGAATTCAGTAACTTCACTTTTCAGCAACAAACTGAAAAAGACAGGATTGCATTGACAAGAGGAGCAGAACAAGAGCTCAGGAAATGTTTACACCTCCTATTACCACAACCTTTCTATCAGAATATTAAAGTTCTGAGAAGTAAAGTTTAGAATTAGTTTATTCAGTAGTTAGCAAGATTTAACAAAAACAAGCAAAATATTGCTCTGTTTGATCTTGGGTCTCCTGACAACTAATATTGCAGCACCGAGCATTAATTCTTAGAGTGAATATTGTATGGCTGTAATGTATGAAACCTTACACATCTTCAATGCCATTTCACACAGGATAATCTTGCTTTTCCAACATGGAGCATTGCTTATCTCTGCAAACCTGATAAAGGAGTGAGCAGATATAGAAATTACCATAAAATACCTATGGAGTGAGCCTGAGTGAGTTACAGTAGGTCAATATTACAATTAAGATGGCAATAAAGAGAAAGACAAGTAACAAAAATTTGGTTTGTATTTTTATTCTAACTTGGCTAACATATTAATTTTTCAGAACAGCTGCAAGGTAAATAAACCCAAAGATGCCAACATTTTTATGAGCAATTAAAGCTGAAAGGCACAGACAGTGAATTTGACCAAACTGGACTTGGTTATGATTCAGAGGAGATCAGGCATGGTTTGCATGATAGACAAGAGTCTAGGGGCTCCAACACAAATTAATAAATGCATATCTATCTGTTATTATTATTGCTTCATCCTTTGGCTAAGTCAGATGATCAATAATTTAAAGTGAGAATTCTTCTCCACATGATAATAATTCTTCTCCTCCATTCATCATATTTCATTTTAATAGATCAGACAGAATGTCAACATTATTACACTGTGAAATTATTCATCATCAGTGTTTGGCTGTCATTTTCTGAAGCTAAAACCATTCCGTTTAACTTACACTCATGACACGATTAGTGATTCACTTTATTCTCTTGATCTCGCATTCTAATGCCAGGGTACCCTGTAAAATGGGAACTACAGGAAAAATTAAAAGATCAGTACCTGTGTTTGCATAGTATGATCCTTATGTTGTGGATGTTGTTATGACTGTTTTCACACTAATGCTCTGAAGTGGGTTATAACCTACCAATATTGGTTATGTATTTTCACACTATGTTATTAAGGAGGATTAACACTGTTGCTGCAGCATCAGGAACTCAATGCATACACATTTCTCTGACGGATACTTTAAATCACACAGAAACACAGAACCTGGTTTGCCCTGTTAAGGTACACTGAGCAGCTGTTTAACTAAACAGTTCTTTTAATAGATTTCCCGGTCTAAACTCTATGTCACCTCCAGGAATCCACAACATTTTGATTTAACTGTGCTGGAACACTGCAGAAAGGCTAAACCTATACACTGTGTGTGTGTGTGTGTATATATATATATTATATATATATATACAGTGGTGTGAAAAACTATTTGCCCCCTTCCTGATTTCTTATTCTTTTGCATGTTTGTCACACAAAATGTTTCTGATCATCAAACACATTTAACCATTAGTCAAATATAACACAAGTAAACAGAAAATGCAGTTTGTAAATGGTGGTTTTTATTATTTAGGGAGAAAAAAAATCCAAACCTACATGGCCCTGTGTGAAAAAGTAATTGCCCCCTTGTTAAAAAATAACCTAACTGTGGTGTATCACACCTGAGTTCAACTTCCGTAGCCACCCCCAGGCCTGATTACTGCCACACCTGTTTCAATCAAGAAATCACTTAAATAGGAGCTGCCTGACACAGAGAAGTAGACCAAAAGCACCTCAAAAGCTAGACATCATGCCAAGATCCAAAGAAATTCAGGAACAAATGAGAACAGAAGTAATTGAGATCTATCAGTCTGGTAAAGGTTATAAAGCCATTTCTAAAGCTTTGGGACTCCAGCGAACCACAGTGAGAGCCATTATCCACAAATGGCAAAAACATGGAACAGTGGTGAACCTTCCCAGGAGTGGCCGGCCGACCAAAATTACCCCAAGAGCGCAGAGACGACTCATCCGAGAGGTCACAAAAGACCCCAGGACGACGTCTAAAGAACTGCAGGCCTCACTTGCCTCAATTAAGATCAGTGTTCACGACTCCACCATAAGTTTGTAAATGGTGGTTATTATTATTTAGGGAGAAAAAAAAATCCAAACCTACATGGCCCTGTGTGAAAAAGTAATTGCCCCCTGAACCTAATAACTGGTTGGGCCACCCTTAGCAGCAATAACTGCAATCAAGCGTTTGCGATAACTTGCAATGAGTCTTTTACAGCGCTCTGGAGGAATTTTGGCCCACTCATTTTTGCAAAATTGTTGTAACTCAGCTTTATTTGAGGGTTTTCTAGCATGAACCGCCTTTTTAAGGTCATGCCATAGCATCTCAATTGGATTCAGGTCAGGACTTTGACTAGGCCACTCCAAAGTCTTCATTTTGTTTTTCTTCAGCCATTCAGAGATGGATTTGCTGGTGTGTTTTGGGTCATTGTCCTGTTGCAGCACCCAAGATCGCTTCAGCTTGAGTTGACGAACAGATGGCCGGACATTCTCCTTCAGGATTTTTTGGTAGACAGTAGAATTCATGGTTCCATCTATCACAGCAAGCCTTCCAGGTCCTGAAGCAGCAAAACAACCCCAGACCATCACACTACCACCACCATATTTTACTGTTGGTATGATGTTCTTTTTCTGAAATGCTGTGTTCCTTTTACGCCAGATGTAACGGGACATTTGCCTTCCAAAAAGTTCAACTTTTGACTCATCAGTCCACAAGGTATTTTCCCAAAAGTCTTGGCAATCATTGAGATGTTTCTTAGCAAAATTGAGACGAGCCCTAATGTTCTTTTTGCTTAACAGCGGTTTGCGTCTTGGAAATCTGCCATGCAGGCCGTTTTTGCCCAGTCTCTTTCTTATGGTGGAGTCGTGAACACTGATCTTAATTGAGGCAAGTGAGGCCTGCAGTTCTTTAGACGTCGTCCTGGGGTCTTTTGTGACCTCTCGGATGAGTCGTCTCTGCGCTCTTGGGGTAATTTTGGTCGGCCGGCCACTCCTGGGAAGGTTCACCACTGTTCCATGTTTTTGCCATTTGTGGATAATGGCTCTCACTGTGGTTCGCTGGAGTCCCAAAGCTTTAGAAATGGCTTTATAACCTTTACCAGACTGATAGATCTCAATTACTTCTGTTCTCATTTGTTCCTGAATTTCTTTGGATCTTGGCATGATGTCTAGCTTTTGAGGTGCTTTTGGTCTACTTCTCTGTGTCAGGCAGCTCCTATTTAAGTGATTTCTTGATTGAAACAGGTGTGGCAGTAATCAGGCCTGGGGGTGGCTACGGAAGTTGAACTCAGGTGTGATACACCACAGTTAGGTTATTTTTTAACAAGGGGGCAATTACTTTTTCACACAGGGCCATGTAGGTTTGGATTTTTTTTCTCCCTAAATAATAAAAACCACCATTTACAAACTGCATTTTCTGTTTACTTGTGTTATATTTGACTAATGGTTAAATGTGTTTGATGATCAGAAACATTTTGTGTGACAAACATGCAAAAGAATAAGAAATCAGGAAGGGGGCAAATAGTTTTTCACACCACTGTATATATATATATATATATATATATATATATATATTATTATTATTATTATTTTTAATACAAAATGCCTAAGACTTCTTCACAACCAGCAGGTGTTTCACCTTTTTTTTCCAAAAGCTATGTTCAAATCTTTAGTTAAATTCATGAACTTTAGAGTTCTGAAGCATTCAAAGTCTGATGACCATACAACCAGCAGGTACCTGGTGTAGACTTACATTAGAATTAGAATTATTAATAATTTCAATACAATTGAAATGGAAGTCTTATTGCGACTAATTAAAAAAGCAAAAAGTACAAGGGATATATGCACCCGTGTTTGATTTCATATAATGCCCCCCACCTCCCCAAAGAATAAATTAGGAACAGCAGCAAATTGTACAAGACATTATCACAACAGTCATCTCAGAGTCCCTGCACAGTTGGACATGGGTTACACATCATGACAGCAATTGTAAAGCTATACTGTTTCAAATGTATTTTCGTATATAGTAAAGTAGAAGAATTTTGCATTTTGGCAAACTTGCAGAGACACTAAAGTTGATCTTAAGCCAAGTGTAATATTAGTACAAGACCTGAAGCAAGAAGTTAATAAAAGACAACCCAATAACATGAAAGAGATGAAGAATTTCTGTAAAGAAGAAAGGATAAAAGTTTTTTTCCAACCAATGTGTGTTAAATGATCAATAGGCACATTAAATGTTAGCCTGTGAAGGGTGTTGGTAGATACTAAAGGTTCCATGTAGTTTTTTTTTTAACAAGGATAAATAATGCTGAGGCAGCACGGTGGCACAGTGGGTAGCGCTGCTGCCTTGCAGTTGGGAGATCTGGGGACCTGGGTTCGCTTCCCGGGTCCTCCCTGCGTGGAGTTTGCATGTTCTCCCTGTGTCTGCGTGGGTTTCCTCCGGGCGCTCCGGTTTCCTCCCACAGTCCAAAGACATGCAGGTTAGGTGGATTGGCAAGTCTAAATTGGCCCTAGTGTGTGCTTGGTGTGTGGGTGTGTTTGTGTGTGTCCTGCGGTGGGTTGGCACCCTGCCTGGGATTGGTTCCTGCCTTATGCCCTGTGTTGGCTGGGATTGGCTCCAGCAGACCCCCGTGACCCTGTGTTCGGATTCAGCGGGTTGGAAAATGGATGGATAAATAATGCTGGATGGATAGATAGATAGATAGATAGATAGATAGATAGATAGATAGATAGATAGATAGATAGATAGATAGATAGATAGATAGATAGATAGATAGAAGTTTGAGAATCCTTCTTAATTCTTTGGATTTTTGTTTATCATTGGCTGAGCTTTTAAAAGTAGCAACTTCCTTTTAATATATGACATGCCTTATGGAAACAGTAGTATTTCAGCAGTGACATTAAGTTTATTGGATTAAAAGAAAATATGCAATATGCATCATAACAAAATTAGACAGGTGCATAAATTTGGGCACCCCAATAAAGATATCACATCAATACTTAGTTGAGCCTCCTTTTGCAAATATAACAGCCTCTAGACTCCTCCTATAGCCTTTGATGAGTGTTTGGATTCTGGATGGAGGTATTTTTGACCATTCTTCCATACAAAATCTCTCCAGTTCCGTTAAATTTGATGGCTGCTGAGCATGGGCAGCCTGCTTCAAATCATCCCATAGATTTTTTTTATAATATTCAAGTCAGGGGACTGTGACGGCCATTCCAGAACAATGTACTTCTCCCTCTGCATGAATGCCTTTGTAGATTTCGAACTGTGTTTTGGGTCATTGTCTTGTTGGAAAATCCAACCCCTGCGTAACTTCAACTCTGTGACTGATGCTTGAACATTATCCTGAAGAATTTGTTGATACTGGGTTGAATTCATCTGACCCTCGACTTTAACAAGGGCCCCAGTCCCTGAACTAGCCACACAGCCCCACAACATGATGGAACGTCCACCATATTTGACAGTAGATAGCAGGTGTTTTTCTTGGAATGCAGTGTTCTTCTTCCGCCATGCAAAGCGCTTTTTATTATGACCAAATAACTCAATTTGTGTCTCATCAGTTCAAAGCACTTTGTTCCAAAATGAATCTGGCTTGTCTAAATGAGCATTTGCATACAACAAGCGACTCGGTTTGTGGCGTGAGTGCAGAAAGGGCTTCTTTCTCATCACCCTGCCATACAGATGTTCTTTGTGCAAATTGTGCTGAATTGTAGAACGATGTACAGATACACCATCTGCAGCAAGATGTTCTTGCAGGTCTTTGGAGGTGATCTGTGGGTTGTCTGTATACATTCTCACAATCCTGCGCATATGCCGCTCCTGTATTTTTCTTGGCCTGCCAGACCTGTTGGGTTTAACAGCAACTGTGCTTGTGGCCTTCCATTTCCTGATTACATTCCTTACAGATGAAACTGACAGCTTAAACCTCTGAGATAGCTTTTTGTAGCCTTCCCCTAAACGATGATACTGAATAATCTTTGTTTTCAGATCTTCTGAGAGTTGCTTTGAGGATCCCATGCTGTCACTCTTCAGAGGAGAGTCAATGGAAAGCACAACTTGCAATTGACCTCCTTAAATACCTTTTCTCATGATTGGACACACCTGTCTATGAAGTTCAAGGCTTAACGAGCTAATCCAACCACTTTGGTGTTGCAAGTAATCAGTATTGAGCAGTGACGGGCATTCAAATCAGCAAAATTAGATAGATAGATAGATAGATAGATAGATAGATAGATAGATAGATAGATAGATAGATAGATAGATAGATAGATAGATACTTTACAAGTGTAAAATTACAAGGGTACCCAAATTTTTGCACAGTCAGTTTTTCACATTTGATTTAATTTCATACAACTAAATACTGCTTCACTAAAAATCTTTGTTCCGAAAACACCCCAGTACTCAGATGTTGCTAGGAAATGAAAGACATACAACCGTTATCTTTTTTTGTTGGAAGCAGAGTAAATTATTATGCAGGGCCTTTGTTTTTAAATACAGGATCAGTCTAGGAATACTTTGTTATTTATATAAATGAAAACTCCTCCTAACAACTGCTACCTTGTGAGTAATTTTTCACAGGAGGCAAGCATTTTCAGAAAAAAATTAACAAAAGCATCCAATTTGATTAGAAAAATGCTAGATGACAAAAGTGAACCTTAAAATATTTGTATTATAACTATACTGGGCATGAGAAAGCCCTTAGAACAAGATGAGACTTCACTTCCTTGGAAACAAATGAAATAATAATTATTTTTTTTATAGATGTTTGTTTACTGTATTACTCCACGTTCCTTATAGTTTCTTCATTGACCTCCTTTTAATTATACCAGTAATTTCAAAAACCTTCCTCTGACATATAAACCCATGAATGGCTTTATTCTTGCAGCACTCAATAAGGCCTGCACTAAAAATGGCAATAATAAAATGCAGGCCTTAAACAGTTTTCAATTAAATATAAAATATGACATGTGGCACAACCTTTAGCTACAGAGGCTCCAAAGTTAGGCATACCCTGTCTGCCTCAACCTTTAAATTACGGTTTAAGACACATTACTTTAGGCAAACATGCTTTTATTATACTTGCTGTGGAAAATGTACATGTTGCATTATTGTCTGACTACTTATTTTTAGTCTGAAGTCAAGAGTGGTTATGACAACTGGCCATTACAATACTACACTGGACAGAAAAATTACATCACTAGTGGCAAAACCCAATGACAGATACCAGGACAATCATCAACATGTGACTGCTAAATATTACACTGCTAAATGACCACTTGGTTGGGTGGCTAATATTGCCTAGGGCCATGAACCTAAATATGATGTTTGTCAAGTACAGTTGGAACCCAAATATTAAGTGAAACATTTTATGAAATTTAAAAGATTCAAACAGGTACAAATGTAAAACATACCAAATCTGTCAATGCTCTGCGCTTTCTACATTAACTTATCCTGCATTCCAAAAGGAGTGCTATGACTTGTATGTAAAGATGCAATTGATAGTAGCACATTCACGGATCCCAAACACTGGACTATTGCAATGTTTACAGAAGTTTGCAGATATTGATGCATAGCATACAATTAATAATGAAGAAGCAGTGCAGTACCTCCTTTACACAGCAACACAGGTTTGAGTTCAGTGCTATGTAACCACATCCAAAGTCCCAAAATATAGATGCTTTCTGCTGTTAATCATTGTGTGATTTTTTTTTTTTTTTAATTAGATTGGGCTTTTATGAAATCCATATAAAAATGTTGCAGCGCACTATAACTATTAGAAACAACACACCTATATTAATTTTCCAGTTGCTTGGTCCCCTCCATGTACAGACATGGACAAATTTGTTGGTAGCCGTCCACAAATAAAGAACAACCCACAACTGTCTTTTAAATAACTTGAAGCTGACAAAAATAATTGGCTCCCATTATTGTTTATTCAGTATTTAACAAAAATCAGACTTTGCTTTAGAGTTTTCATTCAACAGAATGTTTCAAATAATAACACAAATGAAAACAAAACGGACAAAAATTAATTGACCCTTAATCTAAAATTTTGTTGCACAATTGTTAAAGGCAAGAACTGTTAACAAGTCATTCCTGTAGCCTTCAAATGTGACTTCTGCACCTGTTAACAGGGGAACAATGGGATCCTCTTGGGTCTTCATCCACTAAGCCCATTGTCACTTAAAAATGACGGATGGTGCTATCAGACATTGATGGACCTTGACCTTGGAGTTCAGCTTGTATCTCTTTGGAAGTTGTCCTTAGCTTTTTGTCTACCATTCTCAATATCCTTCTGCCCATTCTGAGATTGATTTTTTTCTTGTGTTCGCATCCAGAGAGTATGGCTGCAGTCCCATGAACTTTAAAACTTCTTAATATTTGCAACCTTTTTCACTGGAATATCAAGCTGCTTGGAGATGGTCTTATAGCCTTTGCCGCTAACATTCTTGTGTTAACTTCTTTTTTTTTGACATTCTCAGACAACTTTTTTCTTTGCATTCTCTGGTCCATTCTCTGGTCCTTGATCAGTGTGGGACACATGATGATGCCAAACAGCTGAGTGACAACATTTCTCCATTTAAACTAATTACTAATTCAAGAAAACACTCTAATCCAATTAGTTATTATTTTTTCTAGGGGTACTAACAGATGAGTGCAGGTGATTTTAGAATATCTTTACAGAATAAGTAATAAGTTATCTCTTGCTTTGCTTTACTCAATGACATATCAAAGGCATGCAGGTATACACGGGACAACTGCTTTTCATTGCATTGCTTTTTAGGAGGCATACTGCACTTTCTCAATGTGGTGTAAAAATACCAACAAATTTGTACATCTCTATATATTACAGTAAATTATGTCTGAAAGAGCACAAGTAGGCTTGTTAAT
Source organism: Erpetoichthys calabaricus (assembly GCF_900747795.2). Lineage (NCBI taxonomy): Eukaryota > Metazoa > Chordata > Cladistia > Polypteriformes > Polypteridae > Erpetoichthys > Erpetoichthys calabaricus. The sequence goes on from NC_041411.2 coordinate 58,224,066, forward strand.
ATGGTCAAGTGAAACAATGTGAAATTAAATCCAGAAGAGTGAAAAGGTCATCTATTTCAAATAACTTGTTACTGCTCAAAGGACTGTATATAAGAAATATTAATAGGATATCAACGGCAAAACACTGTCATAACATTCCTAAACCTGTAAATGATTAAACCAAATCATTGAATGTCTCAGGTAAAGCAACAACTGTTTACATTTGTGTAAAACCTAAGATAGCTGAATATGACTTGGCAATTCTTTAGAATTCTTTAGAGTGCTAACTGCACTCATAGCTTTTAGTGCTGCTTACTATGTGTAAGACACACTTAACACTGACATTATTTAAAATACATGTATGTGCGGACACTGCTTACGAACATCTACGTAAGTATAACAATTAAGATTTGTACACTCTATCATATAAAGATCGGGATAGCTGCACCCTGTTTTTGTAGATATGCTGCTCACACTTCACAAATCTGTACAAAACCTGAACTGAAGGTGGCCATAATATTATTAGTGAATACACATTTGGATCTCTAAAGAAACCATAGATAGTGTATGTCTCTTCATTAGTTTGTTCTGAAACTAACAGCTTTAATTTCCCCCAAGGGTACCCTTTTACAGTGAAAAGCATTACATTAAACTAAAAATTATTAATTTACACAAGTGCCTCAGTCTGCTGTAGCATTTCTTTTTGGATTACAGAAAAGGCTGCTAGTGAGCAACATCATCCCAAAACTAACCTTTGCAAACAAGCAATCACTGAATTAAATTATTCTGAAATTATCCTTAACACCTATAAAACAACAGTGTACAACCTCAAGTATGAAGTGAAAGGCATTCAACATCTTATTTCTCTCTTGCTTATACTGTAGTGAATGGTTTAATAAGAGAGAAGAAAGCCTTACCTTGGTGAGGTATAAAAGTGACACTATGCTCAGCAAACTGCCCTTGGGAAAGTGACATTCAAACTAAATGCACTCAATATGGTGACTTCGTTTATCAGGCCAGATGTTCTGACAAAGTGCACTGTCAGGCATTCTGCACTTTTTCCAGAGGAAATCCTGCCCCTCTGTCTGTAGCACAAGGGACCTTTGCAGCTCTGAAGGAAAATGTATTATGCTGCAATAAAGTGTAAAAACCATGCAAAAAAAACAAAAAAAACCCAGCTGTGTCTTAAAGTAGTATATTAATTTTCCAGTTGCATTAGGTCACAGTTTTTGCAGAATAAATATTTAAAAATTTGACCAAGAAGAACTTGACATGGATTCCTTTATATCCTGACTAGCTGTGTTACCTGGCTTTACCCTGGGAATTTCCTAAGGCAATGAACCTTAATCTAATGTATCAAAAGTAGTATGTAAATAACTAAGTACTTTGTTGGATACAGTATTACAGATCAATGCAAAACACAACTTTATAGGAAACTGTATTCTTTATATTGAAACAGATCATCAGTAGTAATAATGGGAATTTCGAGTATTTATTTCCATCTGCCTTGCACCCTATGCCTGCTGGGATAGGTTCCAACTTTCCCACAACCCTGCTCCGGATAAAGCAGGTTTAGAAAATGGATAGATAGATTACTATTATTATTAATAATATTATTATTATACTAATGATTTTCATTTGTTTACACCATTCACTCTAGCATCAATTTTCCCATCTATCTTCAGTTGCATGTTCAAGCTTTCATTTTTTTTTTTCTAAAGCTAGACAATAAAGCTGTAACACTGAATCAGGTTGAACTTATTACAAAAACAATTGCAGGTTGCACATTGAGGTGGCACATTTAGGCAGCCCAAGTAATGAATTAAATGTTGGAAATGCTGATATTGTAAACTAAAATGCATACATGATGAAATAATGAAATGAACCCCACCCACAATGAGCCAGGAAGCCTGGAATTAGATTAAGCAGTTCTGAGAATTGAATTACATGTAAAAAAAAAAGGCAATGGTAAATAAATATATGTTTAATGGAACCTAACTGTAAAATATCAATCATCAGGATTTTGTGTTATGAGGAGAATAATATGTGTTATGAGATATGACAACAGTCCCGGGTATGACATTAAACTGCATCCGGCCCTGCAAGTGGTCCTCCATCTTGCAGGAAAATCATGGAGGGGTGGTGGTAGGATTGGCACTCCAGCCACCGTAAAAAAAAAAAAAAAAAACTTCACACAGCTGTGAGACAACAGAAAGGACTCCATGTTGCTCTCCACGGGAACAGCTCTGCTGCAGCCACCCATAGGAAGGCTACTCACATCATAAACTGGATGGGGGAAAAGCCCTCGGGAGCCCCATCCTTGAAAGAGTCCAAACTGTCAGAGAGCCAATGGGGTCAGGCCTGTTGGGAGTCAGAACTGGTGTGGTGCTGAGGCGCCACCCACTGCACAGCAGCACTCAGGTCCCAATTTGAGGCAGCCCACTCAGGTAGGCGCGTGGAATGTCTTGACTCTCCTTTAATGATGATCATCTTCCTCTGCTGTCGGAGGAGCTGCATAAACTCCGCATTTCAGTGGCAGCACTCTCTGAGGTGTGCAGACCTGGGACTCCCCAGATCTCTGTAGGTCTGTATTGACCTCTGTATTGGCCTGGTCACTCTGATGGCTGTCAAATTCGGGGAGTAGCTGTTGCTGTAGCAGATCGGCTTCTTCCGATGGTGTCCGATGTCACTCCTTTCAACGAGAGTATTATGAGACTTGGATTGCGGCACTCCCTGAGTGCCTTGTCTGTTGTCACGGTGTATGCTCTGACCACGGCGAGTGATGTCTCGGTGAGGGAGACATTTTATTTGCAGCTTCACTCAGTGGTTGATGGGTGCCCGTGAGGTGACACTCCTCTGGTCATGGTTGACTTCAGTGCAACAACTGGCACTGACAGGGCTGGCTATGAGTATTGTTTCGGTCCCCATGGGTCTGGTGACCGTGGTGAAATTAGCTCCATGTTCCTTGACTTTGCAAAAGGTCAGCACCCTGATCCGCATCATTGGACTTGGTACTCCAATACTGGTGGTGCAGTGAACGAGATCAATCACATCCTTGTGGGCAAAAGGTCAGCACCCTGATCTGAATCATTGGACTTGGTACTCCAATACTGGTGGTACAGTGAACGAGATCAATCACATCCTTGTGGGCAAAAGGTCAGCACCCTGATCTGAATCATTGGACTTGGTACTCCAATACTGGTGGTACAGTGAACGAGATCAATCACATCCTTGTGGGCAGACGCTGGAGGCTCTTGCACAACTGTAAGGTCTACAGAAGTACCCAGTTTGTGAATTCTGACCACACACACTTGTTGTTGCTTACTCTGAAGATCCAGCTTAGGTCCAGTAGGCTACCACCTACTAGGAAAATTAGGCTGGACTTGGCCAAATTACAAGATGAGGCTGTTTCTAACGACTTTGCACGCAGTTTGTGTGAAGTACTTGCAGATTTGGTTGTGACTGCCGATCCTAATATGATGTGGGAGACCTTCCATGACAAGACCCTGAAGGTTACTGAGGGCTGTGTTGGTGTTACCGGTATTCCCAAAAGGAGGGGTTTCATCTTGCAGGGCACCCTGTATATCATCGAGAGGAGTTGCAGCGCACGGCTTGATGGCAACTCTGGTCTGTACTGGGAACTGAGCAGCCCACGTCCTGCCTACAGAAGAACTGAAGCATTACGCACAACTGAATCTGTTCCTTGGAAAGTCACAGTCAGGACGGCTAATGGAACGGTTCTTACGGATGACACTGCAGTTGTAATCCACTGGGCTTGCTACTTTGAGCAGCTGTTCAAAACTGATCGTACGTTGGATATTTCTGGGTCCACGGTTCTTGAGGCTGATCCTCCAATTAGCTGTGAACCACCCAATCTCACTGAGATTGCACAGGTGGTGAACCAGCTGAAGGTAGGGAAGGCTGCAGGGATCTGTGGTATCCGGGGTGAACTTCTCCAGGCTGGTGGTAAGGTTGTCCTCCTGGCATTGCTAGCAATCTTTCCTTCCATTTGGGAGACTGGCATCATCTCAATTGACTGGAAAACAGGACTTGTCATCCCTATCTGGAAAGGGAAGGGTTATTGCCTGGATTGCAGCAAACAGGGGGATAACACTGTTCTCAGTGCCGGGTAAGGTCCTTGGTAGGGTTGTCCTCAATAGGATCCGTGATCACTTGCTCAACTACCAGTGACCGGAGCAGTCTGGTTTTATGCCTAAGAAGTCTACCATCGACTGCATCCTGGTACCAAGGGTTCTTCTCTGCATTTTTCCCAGCTGATTCTGGGATTCGTCAGGGGTGTGTTCTTGCTCCTTCTCCGTTCAATGCTTGCATGGACTGGGTGTTGGGCAAGGTCGTGGGGCCCAGCGGCTGTGAGACATCTGTTGGTGAAGAAAGATTCGCTGATCTTGACTTTGCTGACGATGTTGTGATCTTCACAGAGTCAATGGAGGCTCTGATCGGGGCTCTCGAGAGACTGAGTGATGAGTCTGAGTGTTTGGGCTTGCAAGTGTCCTGGATAAAAAACAAGATCCAGGCCTTTAATGACCTCTTGACCTTTAATGACAGCCATCAGTAGTGTCTCTCTGAGGAGAGAATTTTGACCATGTCGAGAGGTTTATTTACCTTGGCAGTGGCATTCATGTCTCTCTGGTGACCAAGGCTATTATAGTTAACGAAAACTAAAATCAAAATTGAAACTATTATTAAAAAAACATTTTTGTAAACTGAAATAAAATAATTAACAAAGCTGAAATGAAAAACTAAAACTAAATGAAACTATTAAAGTAGCTGGAAAGGCTAACTAAAATAAAATAATAATTTACTAAAAATATTTTTAGTTTTCGTTTTTTTAATGAATATTCTTGCCATTAGTCTTTAACCTTTGTAACTTTTAACTCTAAAACAGAAAGTTATTGACCATGAACCACCAGTGTTATCCAGTGGACAGCAACTGGTGACAGAGGGCGGCTGTTCACACAGCATTTACGGTGACACAGCAGGCTGAATATGGGTGTGCAAAGTGTGTGAAATAGAAAGCGATTTACTGTGCCGCCATTCTTTGCACTTATTGTATATCAAGATATAATTCGAATGCCTGAAATTGGAATGTGCTGGTCAACAATATATTTACCGCATGGACAGAAAAATCATGAGTGAGTAACGTTTCAGTTTATTTCTCAGGTGTCTGTGTTTTGTTGACAATAATTCACCTGCCACTTCGAACAGGAGAAATGCTTTCTGAAAATAAAACGGCACTGATCGAGAGACTGACTAGGTTATCATACAAGATCAGCATATTGCTATTGACCAATCACTTTTGCTTTAAAAAAAAGTAATTTAACAACGAAGTGATACAAATCTTGTAAAATTCCTGAGCTGGCAATTTTTCTACTGAACTACAGGTGAAGAGAGTCTGCCAACTGCTGAAAAACTGAATATACTAATGTGTTTTTGTATTTATTCTATATTTATTAATTTATCTTTTTCTAGTTTATATTCACAGCTCAGAATACCTGATATTGTGAAAATAATCCAGTAGCAGAATTATGATTTAAAATATTTGTGCCCCTTTTTTCAATTTTTCTGCCTCTCTCAAAATAGAAATATCATATTCTTTTCGTTCTTAACATCAGCCAGATCATTGCATACCAGGGCTTTTTCCTGCCTTGTATCCAAACCTCCTGGGTAGGCTCCAATTTTCCTGCCATCCTTCTCTGGATAAACAGGTTTAGATAATGTACTATATATATTGTTCCTAATCTCAAATGCCTGTCGATTTGTGCCTGTCCATACACCTATTACGTACTCATGCTCTGCTCATTAAGGGTTTACTGTTTATATGCATGGGCTATTCAAGTCTCACTGCCCCTGACCTTCACACTACATGCTTGCTTTTCTTTGTTTCCCTCAACAGAGCTAAGTGAGGTCTGCACACTGATTCAGAACTAACAGCCCTGTTCTTTCAAAAGTCCCAGTGATTTTCACGATCACACCTGTCAGAACACGGTAGAATCTGTTTCGTAATTTTTGATTTGTTTATAGCCCTGCAGGTAGCAAAATTCTGTCTATAAACTGTATGTGACTGAGATGGAATCAGAGATCAATATGGTTGGTAGAAAGTAGAAAGCCCAGTATGGGAGATTTTTGAATGCAAAATTGAAGGCATTCATTATGAGCACATTGTCTTGGCGCAGGATGTGTTGTCTGCTATAGACATTTAGAGTAAAAAAAAACCCCTCAAACCTTAAAATTCACCTAAATTTCATTACAAATTGTCCCATTCTGGGCAATAAAAGGAAAAGATAAAAAGTGCCAACAATCAGTGTACATTTGTTCAGCATAAATGACATAGAAAATATTTTAACAATTATAAAAGTGTTATGCTTGTTTTCATCAGACAAAAACAAAACCAGATAATAAATCCTGTGGTGTAGTAAGCTTCCACTATCATATCCAAATCCGTTAAGTCTACAGTTCTGTCTGATTACGACACAAAACTAAACTCCATAGTAGCACTTTAACCATGCCATAATTACTAAAACTGAAAGTAATAGAAATAAAAATAAAATAGAAATGACTTTGTGAAATAAAAACTAAAGTAAAACTAAAAATACACGATGAAGGAAAACTAAAGCTAAATTGAATTTCCAAGCAAGGTCAGAAAAAATATTGAAATAAAAACTAATATAAAAAGGCAAAACTATAATAACCTTGCAGGTGACTCTTCCTATGAAGTCAGTATATAGACTGGGAGAGCATGGAGGGGGGTCATGAGGTCACTAGAAAGGACTCTGTAGACTCCTGATATCTATGCAAAAGGACAAAGGTCCAAGTTTTTAGACTCCTGGTGCTTCCTGTCATTGTTATATGGTTGCGCGACATCAACGTTATCCAGTGACCTGAGACGAAGACTGGACTCCTATATTTTCTCTTCGGAGAATCCGTGAGTACCGCTGGTTTGACTTTGTTTCAAATGAGCGGTTGCTCATGGAGTCCCGAATGAGGCACATTACCTGCATTCTGAGGAAGCGTCAGTTACGGCACTACAGCCATGTGGCGCAATTCCCTGAAGGTGATCCAGTACGCAGGATCCTAATTGTTGAGGACCTTACTGGCTGGACCAGGCCAAGGAAGGGGATGCCCACTTAACACCTGGCTGCAGCAGATATAGGGTCATTTCCGGAGGGTGGGACTGGACCGCGTGTCTACCTGGGGGGTTACCAACCAGGATCCCAAGCCGTTTCGTCGTGTGGTGGGTGTGGCAACACACTGTACCAGTGCATGCTCCCCGACCAGATATGACAACATCACACCAAAGTGTAATTCAGAGTAATATTCAGGTTTAGACACATATACACATATATACTGTATATATATAATTGGGGGGGGGGGGGGGTGTTTAGGATGGCTTAACATACGCAAGGAGAAGCGAGCGAGCTGCATGTTTTGCTTGTCGGATTTTATTGTTTTAAGAGCTAGGAGCAAGTTAAAGTGTCTCTTGCAGGACTTCACGTCTTGTCTCCCTAGTCTCCCTCCCCAAGATTTTTTTTTTTGTAATAGACAGAAATATATATATACACACATACATACATATTATATATATATATATATATATATATATATATATATATATATATATATATATATATATATATATATATATATATATAAATATATATATATATATATATATATACACACACACATACAGTTAGGTCCATAAATAATTTGGATAGAGACAACTTTTTTCTAATTTTGGTTCTGTACATTACCACAATGAATATTAAATGAAACAACTCAGATGCAGTTGAAGTGCAGACTTTCAGCTTTAATTCAGTGGGGTGAACAAAACGATTGCATAAAAATGTGAGGCAACTAAAGCATTTTTTGAACACAATCCCTTCATTTTAGGGGCTCAAAAGTAATTGAACAAATTAAATAACTGGAAATAAAATGTTCATTTCTAATATTTGGTTGAAAACCCTTTGCTGGCAATGACAGCCTGAAGTCTTGAACTCATGGACATCAGGGCTCTGTGGGGGCCATACCATCACTTCCAGGACTTCTTGTTCTTCTTTACACTGAAGATAGTTCTTAATGACTTTGGCTATATGTTTGGGGTCGTTATCCTGCTGCAGAATAAATTTGGGGCCAATCATACGCCTCCCTGATGGTATTGCATGATGGATAAGTATCTGCCTGTATTTCTCAGCATTGAGAACACCATTAATCCTGACCAAATCTCCAACTCCATTTGCAGAAATGCAGCCCCAAACGGTCAAGGAACCTCCACCATGCTTCACTGTTGCCTGCAGACACTCATTATTGTATCGCTCTCCAGCCCTTCGACGAACAAACTGCCTTCTGCTACAGCCAAATATTTCAAATTTTGACTCATCAGTCCAGAGCACCTGCTGCCATTTTTCTGCACCCTAGTTCCTATGTTTTCGTGCATACTTGAGTCGCTTGGCCTTGTTTCCACGTCGGAGGTATGGCTTTTTGGCTGCAACTCTCTGGACAGTAGATGGGTGTAACTGGGTCCCACTGGTTTCTGCCAGTTCTGAGCTGATGGCACTGCTGGACATCTTCCGATTTCGAAGGGTAATAAGCTTGATGTGTCTTTCATCTGCTGCACTAAATTTCCTTGGCCGACCACTGCGTCTATGATCCTCAACGTTGCCCGTTTCTTTGTGCTTCTTCAAAAGAGCTTGAACAGCACATCTTGAAACCACAGTCTGCTTTGAAATCTTTGTCTGGGAGAGACCTTGCTGATGCAGTATAACTACCTTGTGTCTTGTTGCTGTGCTCAATCTTGCCATGACATGAAACTATCTTCCACAACCTCACCTTGGTAGCAGAGTTTGGCTGTTCCTCACCCAGTTTTAAGCCTCCTACACAGCTGTTTCTGTTTCAGTTAATGACTGTGTTTCAACCTGAGTGTGACACTGATGATCATTTGCACCTGTTTGGTATAACTGGTTGATCATACACCTGACTATAATCTTACAAAATCCCTGCCTTTGTGCAAGTGTACCTATAAGAACTGATGCTGGTTTGAAGGCAAAAGGTAGTAACACCAAATATTGATTTGATTTAGATTTTTCTTTTGTTCGCTCACTTTGCATTTTGTAAATTGATAACAATAAACAATCGTTATTTATATTTCTGAAAGCATTCTTTGTTTACAGCATTTTTTCACACCTGCCTAAAACTTTTGCACAGTACTATATATATATATATATATATATATATATATATATATACAGTGCATCTAGAAAGTATTCACAGTGCATCACTTTTTCCACATTTTGTTATGTTACAGCCTTATTCCAAAATGGATTAAATTAATTTTTTTCCTCAGAATAGTACACATAACACCCCATAATGACAACATGAAAAACGTTTACTTGAGATTTTTGCAAATTTATTAAAAATAAAAAAATTGAGAAAGCACATGTACATAAGTATTCACAGCCTTTGCAATGAAGCTCAAAATTGAGCTCAGGTGCATCCTGTTTCCCCTGTTCATCCTTGAGATGTTTCTGCAGCTTAATTGGAGTCCACCTGTGGCAAATTCAGTTGACTGGACATGATTTGGAAAGGCTCACACCTGTCTATATAAGGTCACACAGTTGACAGTTCATGTCAGAGCACAAACCAAGCATGAAGTCAATGGAATTGTCTTTAGACCTCTGAGACAGGATTGTCTCGAGGCACAAATCTGGGTAAAAAGTTACAGAAAAATTTCTGCTGCTTTCAAGGTCCCAATGAGCACAGTGGCCTCCATCACCCATAAGTGGAAGAAGTTCCAAACCTCCAGGACTCTTCCTAGAGCTGGCCGGTCATCTAAACTGAGCGATCGGGGGAGAAGGGCCTTAGTCAGGGAGGTGACCAAGAACCCAATGGTCACTCTGTTAGAGCTCTAGAGGTCCTCTGTGGAGAGAGGAGAACCTTCCAGAAGGACAACAATATCTGCAGCAATCCACCAATCAGGCCTGTATGGTAGAGTGGCCAGACGGAAGCCACTCCTTAGTAAAAGGCACATGGCAACCTGTCTGGAGTTTGCCAAAAGGCACCTGAAGGACTCTCAGACCATGAAAAAACAAAATTCTCTGGTCTGATGAGACAAAGATTGAACTCTTTGATGTGAATGCCAGGCGTCACATTTGGGGGAAACCAGGCACCATCCCTACAGTGAAGCATGGTGGTGGCAGCATCATGCTGTGGGGATGTTTTTCAGCAGCAGGGACTGGGAGACTAGTCAGGATAAAGGGAAAGATGACTGCAGCAATGTACAGAGACATCCTGGATGAAAACCTGCTCCAGAGCTCTCTTGACCTCAGACTGGGGCGACGGTTCATCTTTCAGCAGGACAACGACCCTAAGCACACAGATAAGATATCAAAGAAGTTGCTTCAGGACAACTCTGTGAATGTCCTTGAGTGGCCCAACCAGAGCCCAGACTTGAATCCGATTGAACATTTCTGGAGAGATCTTAAAATGGCTGTGCACCGACGCTTCCCATCCAACCTGATGGAGCTTGAGAGGTGCTGCAAAGAGGAATGGGTGAAACTGGCCAAGGATAGGTGTGCCAAGCTTGTGGCATCATATTCAAAAAGACTTGAGGCTGTAATAGCTGCCAAAGGTGCATCGACAAAGTATTGAGCAAAGGCTGTGAATACTTATGTACATGTGATTTCTCAGTTTTTTTATTTTTAATAAATTTGCAAAAATCTCAGGTAACCTTTTTTCATGTTGTCATTATGGGGTGTTGTGTGTAGAATTCTGAGGAAAAAAATGAATTTAATCCACTTTGGAATAAGGCTGTAACATAACAAAATGTGGAAAAAGTGATGCGCTGTGCATACTTTCCGGATGCACTGTATATATATATATTACACATACACACATACATATACATATTGTACATATATATATATATATATATATATATATATATATATATATATATTTGAAAGTACAGTATATATATATGGAAGAGAATGTCTATGATACAGTTTGCATATTTGCAGCTGGAGATCCACAAAGAGAGAAAAATGAATCATGTATCATAAAGTAGTTGGGGGTAAACTGGGTAAATGTGTTCCAATGCAAACCATATTAAACGCAACAGCAGGGTCATCCTAGATTTTATGGTAAATAGAATATCAATTGTGAAGCAAATGGAGTGGCCCACACTGTCTGTCAATGGAGGCAAATGTTATTACACATCAAAATTATGCTGCTAATTAAATTCAGAGTAACTGCTCTCCCTGTTCTCACACTCTACTATGAATGCAGTTTAATAATGAAAAATGTGCCATAAACACCTAGGAATTATATTAATGATTAGGTTCAGATTAAACGCTTTCCTTGGGGAGTTGTCATCCTAAAAAAGTTGGCTTTCAGGAAAATGCTCTCTGTGTGGTATCTTGACCCAACTGAGAGGAACTGACAGGCTAGAAGGACTGCTGCAGAAGCCATTGTGGATGCAAAAAACACAAGCATGAGAGAAGTCTGGAGAGGCCATGGAGAAAGACTACAGAATAGCCTTTAGGCTGTTCTGGCAAACCATTCAAAGCTTCAGAAGGGGAAGGTGTGACCTTGCCCAAACTGTCTGAGTGTCAAGCAGGGATGAAGATGTGCTAACATGTTCTGGGAAAGCTGTCGAGCAGAAGGAACACTTTGAGGAACTCCTTAACCTGGCCGATGTGCCCTATATCAGGAAGCAGTGTTGGACACATCCGGTGAGGGGGATCCAACCATTGTTGCCAAAGTCACTATGGTGGTGCAAGGACTACATGGCAGTAAGGCTGCTGGAGTGGATGAAAGCCAACCGGGGATTTTGAAAGTGTTGGACGTTGTTGGTATAGCAAGGTTAATAAGTCTATGCAATATTGTGGTAACTTTGGAATGGCAGATTGGTGTGAGAATAGCTGAGGAAAATAGCTGAAAACTTACCTGAAGCAAAAAACATTTTGAGGAAAATAGCTGAAAACTTATCTGAAGCAAAAAAAGTTCAAATCCATTAGTAAAGAAGACTGCAAGGGTCTCTCAGCGAACCACCAGGTGAACTCAATGCACCTAAATACTACAGACACAAGGATAAAGATGAACTCAATGCTAAAGGTAAATTCAGTCAAGGGTGTGTTTATATGTACTGTGCCCTGCAGTATGCACAGCTTAGGTTTTCTGGTCAACAATATAGTCAGTTTCACCTGCCAAAAAAGGAACAGTTAACTTAGAGTTGGTCGGGAAAATATGCACTTTGGAAGAACCACATTTAGTGATTAGACAAAACAAACATTTGAGTGACTCAGTTTCTTTTACAATTTGGTAATTTCTGATTCAGCTACAGTCTCTCCAGGGCCCACTGCAGTCAGAATGCTGTCAGTCAGTCATTGTCCAACCCGCTATATCCTAACACAGGGTCACGGGGGTCTGCTGGAGCCAATCCCAGCTAACACAAGGCGCAAGGCAGGAATAAATCCCAGGCAGGGTGCCAGCCCACCGCAGGGCACACACACAAACACCCACACACCAAGCACACACTAGGGACAATTTAGGATCGCCAATGCATTTAACCTGCATGTCTTTGGACTTTGGGAGGAAACCGGAACACGTCTGATGAAGCGGAGAACAAAATGCTCATAATAGGCAACTCCATAGTGCAAATGTTAGAATTCCAAACTATGAGGAGAGTTGGTCTCGTCCGTTACAGGAGATGGACGTCTGAAGCGGAGCTCCATTAGCAGCGGCTTTATTTTCCCACGTATTTCTTATTATTTAGAGATACCCTGTATTTACCCGACCCAAGGAACTTCCACTACAATATATAATATATAAACATGAGTAACAAGAAGAGAGGTCAGAAAGAACCGGAAAAGAAACTTAAAGCTACATCAAAGCCTGGACAGATATCACGCCCAAGCCCGAGCACGAGGTACGGCCTCTTGGAGTCTGACCTGGAACAGGCAGACGAATGCACAGACTTCCCAGGAACCCGCTCCACTGCATTGTGTCCAGTCGAGAGCGAAAATGGGAGCGAGAGTGCAAGTGATGCAGGTCACGATGGATTGTCGATTTCAGAGGATCATTCGAAACTAGAAAAGGCCGTGCAGTACGTGCTCTCATCTACTCATCGTGAGCCTGCAGCATCGGCTGTAATAGGAGCTGCAATTCCACCTGCGAAGCACAAAACCCGAAACGATCTGTCCGAACTGAAAGAGATGATCGCATTACTGGCTACTGCCACTGCTACGGCCATAAGTGAGCTTAAGAAGGAGCTTAAGAACGATAACAAGGACAGGGAAACGCTTCTATTTAATTGTTTTGACGCGACCTTTAAAGGCATATTGGGGAAATTAGAGGAACACATTGAAGAAAATAGATCCAAACTGAAAAACCTTGCCGGTCAGCTAGGTGACGTTGCCGATCAGCTGGATGACACTAAGCAGGCATTCACGGCTCGAATTGAAACAGCAGAACAATTGGCATTTAACGCCGACGAAAAAGCTACAGCTGCGAATTCCGAATGCAAAAAACTCAGAGACAGACTTGCAGCCCTGGAGGATGGGTGCAGAAGGAATAATATTGGAATCAAAGGTCTACCTGAGAAACAAGAAAGTACAAACCCAGTGAAATTTACAGTAGAATTACTCTCTAAAATAATTGGAGATGACTTTAAATCAGATACCGAGATAGCAGCAGCTTATCGTATACGCAGTTCAAATACCTTTAAATCCAGGTCTTTTATTGTTCGCTTTGAGCGACTACAATGTAAGCTTGATGTGATGGCACTTCTCAGACACAAGCAAGAGATTATATTTGAAAATAATCTCATTCGCATTTTCCCCGACTTCTCACCTTTAACAGCTGCAAAACAGGCAGCCTTCTTCAACATTAAACAGCTGTTACGGAAAGCCGATATCAAATACAGCCTCTTGTATCCCGCCAAACTGAAAGTGGAAGTTCATGGCCAATTTTATGTATTTTCAAGCAAGAAGGAAGCTGAAAAGGAATTAAAGAAGCTGTTCCCGACACTCTTTTGGAAGACAATAAGGAGCCGTATCCTGTCATGGCATGGCAAGGAGCTATCACCTGCTGTCTGATCCACTTTTAAAGATATGGGTATTATAATCATACATCCTTATCTTTACTTGGACGCTATATGTTTATGTTTTTTAAGTAAGCTTTATGTTTCAATTATAGTTATAGACGTGAGTGTGTGGAAGTTATAGACGTGAGTGTGTGGAAATAATTAGAGTAGGGTAAGTATTTTTTTTTTATTATTTCTTTTACTACCCTAAAGGAGACTGTTTAACATCATACCTTTGGTTTATTGTTATTTCTATTATTGCATTAGGATTTACTATGACCACTTTATCCTAGACTACTTTATAACATTACTATTAATAATTATTTAATTATTTTAAAATTGCTGAAGATTATATTTTTAAGCTTAAAGACTGTTAATGATTAAATTTTTGGCAGATAGTATTTAGACTTTAGCAGCAATAGATATCTCTACTTTTTAATTCTCAAACGCCGCTGCTGGGGGCTTGTTTTGTTTTGGACGTGCTCTGTCTCTCGGTATGTCAGAGGACTGGGACATTGTGAAGTTGGGTCTACCCTCATGTGGAGAGGCAAAATGGGGAGGGGTGGGGGGATAAGGGGGGAGAGAAGGAGAGCAGGCTATATCTAATCTATCCTTTTAATCCTTATAATTATAACTATCAACGCAACAATAGGCTGTATGGCAATAACTCGTGGGGAAATTGGAAACTAAGAGTAAAACTGCCTCACTACCAGTTAAGACTATAAAATGACATTAAAAATTCAGAATCAACGTCTCCATGATGGGACAGTTAATTTTGTGAGCTGGAATGTTAAAGGCCTGAATCACGAATTAAAGAGAAAGAAAGCATGCTCTCACCTAACAGGCATAAACGCTAAAATAGTATTTTTACAGGAGACCCACTTACTAAGCAAGGATCAATTCCGGCTACAAAAAGACTGGACTGGCCAAATGTTCCATTCTAGCTTTACAAAGACAACTAGTGGTGTGGGAATTCTCATACATAGAACAGTCCCATTTGTAGCATCAGATGTAGTATCGGATCCTGAAGGGAGATATGTGATGGTCATGGGCCACTTATTTAACTGTAAAATGATTTTGAAAAATGTTTATGCACCCAATGTCGATGATAAGGAATTCATGCAAAATCTATTTGCATCCATTCCCAATGTGAACACTCATAAAATTATAATGGCTGGGGACTTTAATTGTGTTTTAAATCCACTCTTAGATAGGACTCCTGCCACAGGGGGGATGACATCTAACACGGCAAAGACAATTACACAGTTTGTAACCGACCACAACTTATAAGACCCCTGGAGGTTTCTAAACCCATACTCAAGAACATATTCGTTCTTCTCACCAGTGCATCACAGCTACTCAAGAATCGATTATTTCTTTATAGATAATAATTTCTTGCCTACGATTAAATCTTGTAAATACGACACAATTGTTATCTCTGACCATGCACCTCTAGTTTTGGAGCTAAAATCATTATGCCCCCCACACTCACCTCACAGATGGCGCCTTAACCCACTTATATTAGCAGATGAGAACTGTACAGAATTTATATCCAAACAAATTAGCTTCTTCCTAGAGACAAACACACCCTCAGAGGTCTCTGCAGGAAGATTCTGGGAAATTCTAAAGACCTTCTTAAGAGGACAGATTATTTCATATCTTTCCCACAGAAATAAATTAGAAACCAAAAAAGTGTCAGAGCTAAGAAGCGAAATTACTAGAATAGATGAAGAACTAGCCAGGCATTCAAGTGAGTCTCTTCATAGGAAAAGGCAGGCTCTGCATACAGAATTCAACATCTTGACAACTAAAGAAACTGAACAACTTATTTATAAATCAAGACATCATTACTATGAACACGGAGAGAAAGCTAATAAGCTTTCAGCTCAACAAATCCACAAGCAAGAAGTTCGCAATGCAATCCCAGTAATCACCAACACTAATGGAGATGAAATCATTGACCATAAAAATATAATGCACACATTTAGAGACTACTATAAAACCTTATATTCTACTGAGTTTAAAGAAGACAACACACAATCTAATGCATTTCTGGATACATTACAGATACCACAAATAGATACTTTTAGTGCTGAGGAACTGGATAAACCTTTGACCCTATCAGAATTACAAGATGCTATAAAGTCACTTCCAGATGGGAAATCAGCAGGCCCTGATGGCTATCCTATAGAATTTTTTAAGAAATTCTCCACTCAGCTAGCTCCCCTCTTATTGGCAACATTTACAGAAGCTAGAGACAATCAAATTCTACCTCAAACTTTTCATCAAGCATTAATCACCGTCTTTCCTAAACAAAATAAGGACTTGTTACAATGTGCATCATACAGACCAATTTCACTTCTGAATAATGATGTTAAGATACTCAAAAATTATTGCTAGAAGGATGGAGAAAGTGCTGCCTTCGGTAATATCACAGGATCAAACTGGATTTATTAAAGGCCGACACTTATCTTCCAACCTTCGATGCCTGTTTAGTGTAATATATTCACCAGCAAAATCAAACACCCCAGAGATATTATTATCATTGGATGCAGAAAAAGCATTTGATACGATTGAATGGAACTACCTTTTCACTGCATTGGAGAAATTTGGGTTTGGCCCGAATATTTGTGCATGGATCAAACTACTGTACACCAGTCCAGAAGCTTCAGTCTGTATTAACAACAATAGTTCAGACTACTTTAAAGTAGAACATGGCACCAGACAAGGATACCCCTTGTCACCACTGCTGTTTGCAATGGCCATTGAACAACTGGCGGTCCACTGTCGAAATTCTTATCAGATAAAGGGGATTATCCGAGAAGGACTGGAACAGAAAATCTCTCTATATGCAGATGATATGGCTTTATATATATCAGACCCAGAAAACACTGTTCCTGCAGTTTTAACAGCACTTTCAGATTTTCAAAAGATCTCTGGTCTCAGAATTAATTTGAATAAAAGTATACTCTTTCCAGTGAATTCACAAGCATATAATATCAGATTGGACACCCTAACTTTTACCATAGCATATCAGTTTAAATACCTAGGAGTAAATATCACAAGTAAACATAAAGCTCTTTATCAACAAAATTTCACCGTCTGTATGGAAAAAATTATGCAAGACTTGCATAGATGGTCAACCCTTCATCTCACTCTAGCCAGAAGAATTAACGTTGTTAAGATGAATATCCTTCCTAAGCTTCTTTTTTTATTTCAAAACATCCCAATATATATCAATAAATCATTTTTTAAGCAATTAGATTCAACCATAACCTCATTTATTTGGAACTCAAAACATTCACGTATCCAAAGAGCGACCTTACAGAGACCTCAGGCAGAAGGTGGTATGGCTCTACCTAATTTTCAGTTTTATTATTGGGCAGCAAACATATGAGGCATAAAAACCTGGACACAAATAAATGAACATACACAGGTCTGGTCCGCAATAGAAGTAAAATCCTGCAGCACTTCTTTATATTCCCTGCTCTGCGCTCCAATAAATGCAAGTTATCGCAAATATACTAATAACCCAATTGTGCTTCACTCACTTAGAACATGGAACCAATTTAGAAAGCAATTTAAGATGGAAAATCTTCTATCTGTGGCACCCCTGCAAGAGAAACACCTCTTTCAACCCTCGCAAACATATCCAGTTTTTAATATCTGGAAAAGATTTGGGATTAAATTGCTCAGAGATCTTTATATAGACAATATCTTTGCATCCTTTGAACAATTACATTCCAAATTTAACCTTCCAGCTACACATTTCTTTCACTATCTTCAAATTAGAAACATTGTCAAACAGAACCTGCCCGATTTTTCTCATCTCGTACCCTCCACCATGCTGGAAAAAATACTACTCAACTTTGAGGACTTAGACACCATTTCTGCAATATATAAGATTTTATTAGAGTCCCTTCCTTTCAAAGATCCAAGAGGACAATGGGAAAAAGATCTCTTAATTAATATATCAGAAAAGGAATGGAAGGTAGCAATGCAGAGAATTCACTCGAGCTCCATATGCACCAAGCACAGAATTATTCAACTCAAAATTATATATCGAGCTCATCTGTCTCGCTTAAAACTGTCCAAAATGTATCCAGGGCAAGATCCAACCTGCGAATGCTGCAACCAAGCTCCTGCCTCACTGGGTCGCATGTTTTGGGCCTGCACCAACAACATTTTGTACCAAAATTTTTAAGTGCCTTTTAGACAGCCTTGGGGTCACAATCCCTCCTAACCCATTAATAGCTGTGTTTGGTGTTCTTCCAGATGGATTTGAAATGGATAAGGACAAGCAAACTGTGATTGCATTCACTACACTTTTGGCATGCAGACTGATCTTGTTAAATTGGAAGAATCATAACTCTCCTCTAATAAGTCAGTGGGAAACCGATGTTTTATATTATTTGAAATTGGAAAAAATCTAATTCTCAGTTAGGGGATCTGTACAGAATTTTTTCAAAACCTGGCAGGATCTAATCAATAATATTTTAGAATAAGAAGAGATAATTATTTCCGCATTTCTTTTCCTTCTCCATTTATCATGTTTTGCCCTATTAAACTCAATAATTTAGGTATGTTTACAAGCCTTAAGTTTTACTCCTTTGGCCATGCTCTCCTTCGCAGGAGTGGGGTTTGATTTGTTTTGAATCCTATTTTTTGTAAAAATTGATCTATACAGTGCATCTGGAAAGTATTCACAGCGCATCACTTTTTCCACAAAAAGACTTGAGGCTGTAATTGCTGCCAAAGGTGCATCGACAAAGTATTGAGCAAAGGCTGTGAATACTTATGTAGATGTGATTTCTCAGTTTTTTTATTTTTAATAAATTTGCAAAAACCTCAAGTAAACTTTTTTCACGTTGTCATTATGGGGTGTTATGTGTAGAATTTGAGGAAAAAAATAAATTTAATCCATTTTGGAATAAGGCTGTAACATAACAAAAGGTGGAAAAAGTGATGTGCTGTGAATACTTTCTGGATGCACTGTATGTACCGTATGATTGCAATAAAATTAATAATAAAAAAAAAAAAATTCCAAACTATGTTAATGCAGTAGATAAAGTTACATGCCTGCCAGGGGCAAAGGTAAATAACACAGATGGTAAATTGGATTTTCTGGTTGACAATGAAGTATGTATCCTACTGTTACAATCTGAGGTATGAAAGAGGAACTTCATATGTTAAGGTACCAAATTTAAAAGAAATCTAGGAATTTAATTGTGTCTGGTACTTCAACAAGATTATATTAAAGGGATGTGATTTATAATAGATTGTGTGCCCTTCACATTTGGTTAGAGAACTGTTGTGCAAATAAAAGTACAATCTTTGTACAATAAACAATTAGGATGATTTTTGAGAAAGGCATGGATTTTTACACTGGAGTTTTTGTGTTTTTTAATTCCAAAATATGGCAGTGAAAAGGCCTGAATGATTGATCAGAGCACAATCCTGGATGTAGTCTTGTGATCTTAAATTGCAGGCTGTTTATCCCACCTGCTGTTATTCTGGAGTTGATATCCAGAATCCCTGTTGTAGGGCATCTTAAAAATGTAGACTTGAAGGTAAATCTAAATCACTTTATATGCAAAGAATAAAGAGCTAATTAGACCAAAACTTAAGACCAAATCCTCCACTAGGGGTATCTGTATTATTAACTTAATTCAAACTAAATAAAAAAATAACACAAATTCAGAAATTTCTTTGCAGTTTAAAATGCTGCTTACTAAACACTCTCTCTCTTGGAAATCAAGCTGCTTTGGTAAACAATATGCCTTCTTACTGAAACCTGGCTTAGTGAATCTGATATTATTCCCTTATCTGAGGCATCACCAAACGGTTATACATTCCTTCAAAGAAATCAAGAGATACTAGTAGAGTAGCTGACCTTGGAAAAAATCTGTGTGATGAACTGCAAATCACTTCAAAAAATTTGGGAGAATTTACATCTTTTGAGGCAATTGTATAAGAAATTCAAACAGATTCCAGCACAATTGTAGTACTAGTCTACAGAACATCATGGCTATATTCATTGTTAAAGACTGAATTTAGCAGCTTTACCTAATTTAGCTATAAATTATGGTCATATAGTGCTGATGGGGAATTTTAATTTACATGCTGATGTGGAAAATGAGACTTTCAGCAGATTTTTACTTATTTTTTAAACTTAGTATGATTTTGCCATACATCAATGACTTGACTCAGGGTCATAATCACACATTAGATCTAATTAGTATTTACATAGTTGAGATTCAACATTTAAATGTTACTCCATTAAATAAAATTATTTCTGATCACTACTTAAGCACATTTGGTTTGGTTTTGCCTTTACCAGTACACTCACAGATTAAACAAGGACAATGTGATTTATAATAATTCTGAAACAAAATATGAGGCTATTTTGAGAAAATCAAGCATAATTGTAATAGTAAACAATTTAGATCAAAATATAACGTGACTTTGAAAGAAGCTTTAGACACAGTAGCTCCCATTAAAACAAAGATGATTAAAGCACACAGAAACTCACCTTGGTTTAATGAGAGCACACAAATTACTAAATTAAAATGTCAAAAACTGAAGTGTAGATAGAGAGCAACAAAGCAGCAGGTCTTTCAAATTCACACGGAGAGATTGGGATAAAAAGTAGAGATGCTCCGATTGAATACCCACTGATCTAAACTGGCTGATTTTCACTTTAAAAAAAAAAAAGACTCAATCAGTGATTGGTAAATTGGCTAATCACAAAAAAATGATATTTTCAGCCCCTGATTTTCTATGCTTTGTGTACATTTTTTTTATAATTTTATTGATTTATTAAAATCAAATAACATTCCATACACATAACTCAAGTTTTACAAAAAGAAAAAAAAAAAGGTTCGAAACAAATCAACCCCCACCCCTGAGAAAGAGAGCTAGGCCAGCAATGTAAAACGTTATGCTAGTAAAGACAAATGAATAGATAAAATAATAAATGAATATAGATAAATGGAGTAAAAGACGGGTGAGAACCTGCTTCCTCAATTTAAATGCTTATTCTAAAATGTTATTGATTAAATCCTGCCAGGTTTTGAAAAAGTTTTGTACAGATCCTCTAAGTGCAAATTTGATTTTTTCCCGTTTAAAATAGTATATATAGTGGGAGCGCTTCTGCCTCGCAGTTAGGAATCCCGGGTTCGCTTCCCGGGTCCTCCCTGCGTGGAGTTTGCATGTTCTCCCCGTGTCTGCGTGGGTTTCCTCCGGGTACTCCGGTTTCCTCCCACAGTCCAAAGACATGCAGGTTAGGTGCATTGGCGATCCTAAATTGTCCCTAGTGTGTGATTGGTGTGTGTGTGTGTGCACGCCCTGTGGTGGGCTGTCGCCCTGCCCAGGGATGGTTTCCTGCCTTGCACCCTGTGTTGGCTGGGATTGGATCCAGCAGACCCCCGTGACCCTGTAGTTAGGATATAGTGGGTTGGATAATGGATGGATATACAGTGGGTATAGAAAAGAATCACACCCTTCGAAAAATTCCAACTTTTTTTTTTGCTTTACAGCTTTAAAAGAAAACACAGAAACCAATATTTTTTCCAGTTTTACTCACAGTAACATCCAAGTGAAAGATATCACAGCTATAGTTCAGAAGAATTTAAAAAAATAAAAAACAAGAAATACTGAGATTAATAAAGAATCACCCCCCTCCTAAACAATATTTGTAAACTCAGTCAGGTGTAAGTAACCGCCATTTCCATTGCAGACCATGGTTACTGACTTCCACCTGTGATCAATTGTAATCAGTGTGATTAGTGAAGCATAAAAACAGCGGTTCCTGGAACATTCCCTTGCTTGGTAGTGCAACTGACAGCAAACAACTGACTATGGGTGGCAAGCCACTTTCAAAAGATCTCAGGGATAGAATTGTGGACAGACATATGGCAGGAGATGGATACAAAAAAAATCTCAAAGGCTTTATCAATCCCAAGGAACACAGTAAAGTCCATAATAAAGAAGTATCCTCCCTGGATCAGACCGTCCCTCCAATCTGGATGGAAGAGCAAGGAGGAAACTGGTAAGAGAGGCTACCAAGAGGCCAATGGCCACTTTAAGGATTTTATGGCAAACAGTAGTCATTGTGTGCATGTGACAACAATTTCAAAAGCGCTCCACAATTGTGGCTTGTTCGGGAGGGTTGCAAGGAAAAAGCCACTTCACAAGAAAGGCCACATTAAGGCTCGTTTGAGCTTTGCCAGAATGCACCTTGAAGATTCTGATGCCAAGTGGAAAAAGGTCTTATTATTTGGCCTCAATAGCAAACGGTACACCTAGCGGAAATCCAGTGCAGCTCACCATCCACAACACACCACACCTACAGTAAAGTATGGCGGTTGCAGCAATTCCTGTTGTGGGGGTGTTTCTCTGCCACAGGGCCTAGGACTCTCGTTAGGGTAGAAAGAAAAATGGATGGGGCAAAATACTGTCAAATTCTTCAGGAAAACCTGCCACCCTCTGCCAGAAAGTTGAATATGGGCAGAATGTTCACCTTTCAACACGACAACGCCCCGAAGCACACAGCAAAATTGACCACACAGTGGCCGAAGGAGAAAAAAAGTGAATGTCCTTGTGTGGCCCAGTCAGAGCCCAGACCTAAATCCCACTGAAAATCTGTGGAAACATTTGAAGATAGCAGTCCACCAACGCTCACCATCCAATTTCACTGAACTCGAACAGTTCTGTAAAGAAGAGTGGGCAAATATTGCTCAATCTAGTGTGATAAGCTGCCCAGACACAGACAGACGGACACCGTATTAAAGTCCACCACAGGTTTATTATACATTATTTAAAGTCCAATAAAGTGCACAACCCAGTGCTTCTCGCACCAAACTCCCCCAAAGTCCAGGCCTCTTTCTCTCTCTGCCTGCTCTTCAGGCCGCCTCCTCTCTCCTGCCTCTAAACCTTGTCCACTCCTCACCCGACTCCAGTCCTTCTTTGCAGGGAGGCGGCCCCTTTTATAATTACCCGGATGGGCTCCAGGTGATTCCCGACACTCCTAAGACACTCCCCTGTGTGGCAGAAGTGCCGGCTATACTCCCGGAAGCCCTCCGGGTGTTCCCTGTCTTCTTTCCCCCAGCACTTCCTGGTGTGGCGGAAGTGTTGGGGTTCCGGGTCCTTCAGGCATGGGGGCGCCCCCTGGCGGAGACCATGGGCCCCTACAGGGTTGGGCTTCCAAGCCCTGCACCCGTGGCCCTCAAAGGAACCAGGGCGGCCGCCCCCTCGTGGTCCGGAGGAGGAATATGCCCTCCTGCTGTCCTCCTGGGCGTCCCGGCTTGGCACTACCCCCAGCTGCGTGCCACACTAGATGTGCAAAGCTGATAGAGAAGTGTCCCAACAGACTCAACGCTGTAATTAAAGCAAAAGGTGGTTCAACAAAATATTGACATTGGGGGTGATCTTTTATTAATCTCAGTATGTCTTGTTTTTGATTTTTTATAATTTTTTTGAACTGTAGCTGTGATATCTTTCACTTGGATGTTATAGGTTGCATTGAGTAGGTAAAGCTGAAAAAAATATTGGTTTGTGTGTTTTCATTTAAGGCTGTAAAGCAAAAAAAACTGGAATATTTCGAAGGGGGTGATTCTTTTCTATACCCACTGTAACATCAGTTACCCACTGACTTAGAATAGGAGAGTTAGAATTGGAGTGTAATTGTTCGTAGGATGCAAAAATGTTGTGTAACGCTTTGTGTATATTTAATTGCAGTACTCCTTTATTCAAGGTATCATGGTAGTTGAGCCAGTGTGCTACTTTTTTTGTTTGCTTGCTTTTTTTTTTTTGTAGCAAACCTCCTGCAGTATAAACAAACAGCATCGAGTCAAGACCTGTTCTACCAGAGAGTGTGAGGGGATTGGAATATTAGCCTTTACATTAAAGAAGGTGGAGCAATAAACTGAGAAAAAGGAATCAGAGAAATTGTCTGTGCAATTAGACAAATGGCAAAAAAAAGACACTTTAATGAATTCAGACCTTTTTATTTTGTCCTTTAAATTAAAACTGACACCACTTGCGTTTGAACAGGAAGCTTGTTTTAAGTGCAGCAGCTTACATTATTATTTATTGGAAAAGAAAAGATGAACATGAGTTTGAAACTGCTGTTCTGTAAATAACATACTTGTTCCCTTTTCTTTTTTTTTTTTTGATAAACAACTTTTGATACATTTTGGCTTTTTGAAAGATTTCTGCTGTTCATTTCTTGCTGTTGTGTTATATACATCACAAGTTTAGGTAAGAAGTTAGTACTACATAATTAAAAATGGTAATCTGTATTTATAATTATACCTCAGGAATTATGAATGTCTAGCTGATACACTGAAGAAAAAACCACCTGTATTAATATAGTAAATGTATATTTTAACATCAAACAAAGCTGCAGTGTAATTAATGATTAAAAATTACTAAAACCTATAAGTGCATTTATATTTACATTTAAGCATTGTTTAATTGCCAAAATCAATTAAATGACTGTGTGATAATATATTTTTTTGTTGTTAGAGAAATGGTGAAAACTACTTTTTTTTTTTTTAATTAATCCCTTTTTCGGATAGATACATCACAGAAATAATGAAACAATATGACAGCTTGTAATTATGAGAATCCTTTTATTTTCTTTTATGCATTATGCATTATGTACATATTTTATTAGTTAAGGAATGCATTTTAAGGAAATTTGATTTATTTTAGTATTTTATGATCACTGAACAATAAGCCTACAGAATTATATTTTGTAATAAAAATGAACAGTTAACGCCTATGGTCTATAGTTTACTTTAATATACAGTAGGACATAAGGCTTCTATGCATCTGGTTATACGGGATCTTAGTGAAAAGTTTTTTAAAGGGGTTTAGGGGGGAAAAAAAATTGGTACTGGAATCTGTCGATCAAGTAACAACATGAAGTTGATGATCTGTATCGGCCTAAAAAAAAAAAAAAACCTGAACGGTGCATCCCTATTATAAAGTCTAAAAAAGCTCTCTTTATAGCCCACTCTATCTAACTAATTAGATCCCAGATTTCAGTATCACCTTATAAACCCAATAACAGGAATGGCAAACCCTGCTATGCCTTGCATAATTTGATTACTGAACAGGAAGTCACAGCTAAAATGAAACCTACATGCTTCTTTGACCCAGTCCCAACAAAAAAACTAGTAAAAATGCTCAATGGATGTGCTAGCAGCACCCACTTGCAGCATTGTCAATAGTTCCTTATTGAATGGTGCAGTTCCTGATGAACTACAAGTGTCATTTATCGCACTGTTACTTAAAAGGCCTGAGCTAGACCAAAATATACTTAATAATTATAGACCCATTTTCAGATTTACCATTTCTCTCTAAAATACTTGAGAAACTAGTTGCCACTTGGCTTCGGCCTCACCTTACACATCACAATTAATTTGAGAAGTTCCATTCCGTTTTCTGCACCAGTCTTAGTACAGAAATGGCACTAACCGGTGTTGTGAACAACATTCTAATATCTTCTGATGAAAGAAATTCCAGAGTTATTATGTTGTTAGATTTAAGTGCAGTGTTTGATACCACTGACCATTCTGTTTTATTGCACAGGCTGGACTGTCCTTGCCTGGTTTAGTTATTACTTATCAAATTCAAGTATGTACAGAAACGTGTTGGCAGTACTCCATCATCATACTCAGGTCCTGTAGGGCTCAGCACCGGGATCGTTACAGTTTTCACTTGACATGCTTTTACTGGGAACTATCAGTAGAAAACATGACATTAATTTTCACTTGAATGCAGATGACACACAATTATGCCTTTCCTTTAGACCAAATGACATTTCTCCGATGCTGTCCTTAATTAGCTGTGTCAGTGAGTTAAACGAATGGATGGATGAGAACTACTCATCTCTGAATACATATAAAGCAGAAATGTTAATAATTGGGGGGTATGATGCTACCCTTTAAAACATTCTTTCACATTTTAACTTGGTTGGAATCACCATTAGTTTTAGTGAATCAGAGCACAATTTATATGTTTCTTTGACACTAGGATGTTGCTTAAAACAATAATTTAAAAAAACTGTCCAAAATGATTGTTCCATCATAACATTGTTGGAAAATTAAAACTTTCTAAATATGTAAGAGCTGAGAAATGAATTAATGCATCTATTTCTAGTAGGAGTGACTACTGCAATGTGTTATTTACTGGCTGTACAAATCATTCTTTATGTAGCATTCAGTTAATTCAAAATGCTGCTGCAACAAGAAGGTACGAACACATAACTCTGGTTCTAAAGTCTTAACATTAGTTCCCTGATAAGCTTAGGGCTGAATACAAAATGATCATTTTTAAATATAAAGTGTTATATGACCAAGCAATGCTTACATATCTGACCTTATCATTACTTACAAACCAGACAACATATTAAGATCTCAAAATGTTGGCCTAAGTAGTGGAAGGTCAAACTTTTAGTCACAGGGCACCGAGCTGTGGAATAATCTGCCTGCTAATTTAAGAGATACCCATTCAATCTCAGCTTTTAAATCTAGGCTGTAGACTCATTAGTTTAAACTAGCATGCCCAAACTACAGCTACTGAATAGCTGTGCATAAAGTATGTACTGTATTCAGGAGAGTCTCAGAATAGAGTCACTGTTCCCCCAGATTGAGAGGAACCAGATGAGGTGATCTGAGCATTTTGTAAGAATGCCCCCATGGTCAAGACCCTACATTAGACCTAGGCCAAGCTTATGAGATTTTATCTCTCATCTGGCTAAGGAAAACCTGGAAATTCCCTAATTTTGGAATATAATCTGTAGTGGCAAGAAAAAGTATGTGAACCCTTTTCAATTACCTGGTTTTCCACATTAAATTTTCCATTAAAATGAAATCTGATCTTTATCTATGTCACAAGTATAGGCAAACACAAATGTATACTCTAATAACACATAAATACAATATTTAATGTCTATTGAACAAACCCATCAAACATTCACAGTGTACAGTACAAAAAGTGAGTGAACCATTGTTTTCAACAACTGGACAAAACTTCTTTGGCAGCAATAATTTCTAACAAGCACTTCTGGTAACTGCGGATCAGACCTGCGCAATATTCTGAATGAATTATGAATCATTCTTCATTACAGAACTGCTTCATCTCAAACATATTTTTAAGATGTCTGGTGTGAATGGCTCTCTTCAGGACACACCACTCTATTAGATTATTGTCTGGTCTCCAACTGGGCCACTGTAAAAGGCAGATTTTCTGTTTCTAAAGTCCTTCTGTAGTAGATTTAATTTTATGTTTAGGTTCAATGTTGTACTGCATCACCCTGCTTCTACTTAGCTTCAGCTGGTGGGCAGCCACCCTGACACTATACTGTAGGATACCTTGATAAACTTGGAAATTCATTTTTCCCTTGATAATGACAAGCTGTCCAGTCTCAGAATCAGTAATGCAGCCCCAAATCATGATGTTCCCTCCACCGTACTTTATCATTGGGCTGATGTTTTCATGTTGGCATGTGGTGCCCTTTTTATGCCGTAGATACTGCACCATATTCTTCCTGAACAGTTCATTCAACCTTAGCTTCATCAGTCCACAAAACATCTTTCCAACGGTGTTATGGAGTGTCAAGATGGATAAAACTTTGGCAAACTTCAGGCATGCAGCCATGTTGTTATTTGAAGAGGAGCGTCTTCCTCCTTGCTTATTCAATTTCTGTGTACTGTAGACTCTTGTACGGAGATGTTAGCCTGTTGTGATAATTCCTTCAAGCCTTCATCTTAAGTTACTCTACGGTTCTTTTTTAATCTCAATAAGCATTTTATTCACCTATAATGTCTATTATTTAATTGTTATTGAACTGTTAAGATTTTTTTTACCGCAGTATCATTTAAATTATTATTTTTACTGTATTACTACTGGTTCCATTGTTATTTTATCTCATTTCTTTTTAACTGTATTTTTACATATAATGTTGCTGGTTTTTTCCTTGCTTATATTATGTGTTGTAGCATTTGTTGCGTTTTCATGAAAAGTAGTGTCATTTTTGTTTTCTGTACCCAGTTGGAGAGGCACTCAGTTTTGCTGTAATTATTTTACAATGACAATAAGGGCTTTCAATTCAATGAAATGACAAGAACACTATTTTCAAGTCTGAAAAAGCAATAGTGCTTCTGTTTTGTAAGATAGCTCTTTAGCCCCAAAAGCTGCTGCTACATCACTTAGATGCACATACTTTAGCTCTTCAGTAAAATAACAGCTACAAGTGGAAAGACACGGTCCTGAATTCCTGCACTTGTTTCCTCAATCTATAAACCTGCCTGGCCAGCTGCTAAAGACACCAAGCTTATACAGCCTCACTGTTTCTAAAAAGAGTATCAATATATATAATTGTCTAAGCCGCCGCCAGAGCGGCACGACATCTATGAAAGCATGCAGGAAGAAGCCATGCCCACCAACCATTGGATACGACGAAAACTCGCACAGCCACGCCCACCAACTCGGACGCGACACCTCGGAAAACATGCCGTCATTTCTGTTTGTCTGTGCCACTGTCCACAGGCAGCTCTGAGCCATGTTGACTTTTCATTAGTCAACCTCAGTGGAACCTTGGTTCACACAGAGGCAGCACCAGAGAGAGACAGAGGCAAACACACAGGCAGCGCCAGAGAGAGCCGCGCACACACACACAGGCAGCGCCAGAGAGAGACAGAGGCACACACACAGGCAGCGCGAGAGAGAGACAGAGGCACACACACAGGCAGCGCAAGAGAGAGAGCCGCGCAATCCTTTAAAACTGAGGTTAAAACACAATGAAGGAAGCAGTCTTTAAAAACCAATAAGCCCTGTGCCTCTTTTTCATTAGCGTCTCACCTGCTTCACCGATGCAGGCCCTGCAACAGTCGAGACACTCTCTCAGCAGCTGACCTTCTCTGTGCCTGACTCCACTACTGTAAGTCGCCTGATTAAAAATGGCCTTTTGAAGGGGAGCTATGGACCCGCTATACTACAGGAACACATTGCCTTCGAGCCTGCTCTCGCTCACTCTAATGTACCGGCTTTCTCTCTCTCTCCTCACTCGCTCGCTCGCACACTGCACAGGGGAGAAATGCCCCCAGCACGACTCCACCTGGAAACCGTTTCAGCCACGCTTCCATGCCCCTCGCTACGCTGTGAGTGCGATGATTATTCAAAAATGGCCTTTTGAAGGGGAGCTGTGGACCCCTATACCACAGGATCACCTGTGACATTGCCTTTACATTGTCTTCCTTTTATTTATGATCCCGTCGAGCAGATCAGACACCCAGGCAAACAACACTGAATAATCAATAGCTACAACCACTTTGCCCACCCCAACTCCTCACCTGAGTCGGTTTCGTCTGTGTTCAGCAGTGTTTCCCAAACTCGGTCCTGCTGAACCCCTGTGGATGCAGGGTTTTGTTCCAACCAGATTCCTAATCATTAATGCCGGTGAAACTCATCAGGGATAAGTCGGTTTTTCAAATGCAGCCGTGTAGCAGATCAGTCTAGCAGGATGTAATAATCCGAGATGAATGCGCGCCCCCGCGCTGAGTGAAAAGCCAATGTATATTGAGTCTAGAAAACATGATCAGCAAGTCTCTGATAGGCTGCAACAAAATGATGAAAGAACGGGCGCGTTTTTTTCTCACAAGCAGGGTGGGTGGGTGTTAGTTAGTTAATTAGTTACTCAAAGGATTTCAAGATTTAACATGTACAAGCGGTAACACTGCAAAAGCAGCCCAAACCAGAAAAGACGGCTGGGAAAAAGTGGCCGACAAATTAAACGCGTGTGCATTGTACTTACTGAAAGCAGCGTTACGGATTTTGCAAATGTTAATTTTTTCCCTCTGCTTAAAAAACATTAAAAAAGCGGAGTGATTATGCGCCGTATACTACGCTGTGGGTTGGTACGCAGCGTGTAAAACAGTTTGTCGCAGATAATTTGCCTTTTACTTTAACACGAAGACAATTTCCTGTTAGATTTGCCTTTGCGATGACAATTAATAAGGCACAGAGCCAAACTTTCAAAAATATGTGCATGTATCTGCCAAAACCAGTTTTCAGTCACGGACAGTTGTATGTTGCTCTCTCCAGAGTTCCATCTTTTCATTCACTTACTGGTATGCCTGCAGGAACATGTGCAGCGAGCGAGTGACACACACACACATACAGGCGCGCGCGAGAGAGAGCGAGCGCTGGACGCATAAGAATAAGAATACTTCATTACATTGATATACCGGTGTTTTCAGTATTCAAAGGACTATCCACACAGGGAGAAACTGGGAAGCGAACCCAAAATCTTCCACAGTCTCCTTACTGCAAAGCAGCAACACTACCACTGCGCTACAAGGCAGTTAAAGAATGCACCGGGCTCGGTTTTGTTTTCTCTTCTGTTTACAGCGATCGGATCGTAGCATGCATTATTGCAATGTTACTTTTCTTGGTGGCTTATTACATTATGGATGTTTTACATGTTCATTTTTTTCCCTGTGCTTAAAACACATTAAAAAAAGTGTTTCTCAACTGTGACTCCGGAACAACTCAGTACGCAAGCTATATTAAGCGTCAACAACGAAGACTCGCTACACCTTAATGAACAAGTGCTGAAACTTATCCCTACCGATGAAGTAACTTTCACCAGCGTGGCCTCCATCGTCACAGATTATCCCGCTTTCAGTCACGGACAATTGTATGTTGCTCTCTCCAAAGGTCCATCTTTTCATTCACTCACAGTGGTATCCACAAACCCACCCCATCTTCACCTCATTTTGATCTAAAAGATGTCATGTGGCACAACCTCAACAGACATAACAGAACATGTTAGGTAAATGCTTTAAATGTAGAATTTGAACAAAACACTTAAAGTGCTGGCATAATATACCAAGTATGGCTCTTTTCCCCATGTTGCCTAACCCATTTTATATTTCATGAATTTTTGCTCTACCCGATTTACCCAATGACAAACCTTAAAAACAATGTGCCAGGTAAGCCCTACTTCTCTTGCAACTGAGGCAGTATTAGCAGCTCCTTTCAGATGGGAAATTACACTGTAAAATTAGCCATGATTGTGCTTCTTATTACAGAGTTAGTAGTTACCATAATCAACATGTTTATATAAGCAATGTGGATTAAACTTCACAACCTTGCACTTCCCTGCACAGGCTTCTAGGATTCTGGCTCCCATCCTGTGGTGTTGCGTCTTTGACTTACATTTGTAAAAATCATTCCAAACACAGGCATTTCAAAATGCTGCTTTTGAAATTTGGTCCTAACAAACCTACAATGCAACGTTGCTGTCATTATAATTGTTTTCGTTTACCCAACGAGTCGGCCCATCGACCCTTTAAATACACTGCCCTATTTCAGTACCCACCAAAACTTACTGTTAACTGAAGTGAAACAAAATAGCATTACAACCAGTTGCGTCACTACTCTAACATCAGAGCCATAACTGCACACAAGCTCCGTGTGAGCATCATAAATCTGAAGTACGCTAAAAGGTTATTACAGAGCACTTAATTAGGATAAAAGCCTACCACATCACAGCACCAACAGACGCGTGAGGAAAGCTCTGCGCAAAGCCGACAGAATGCTGACGCGGCAAAATTACGAGGCAGATCGATAGCGTCTTGAAGCTGCAGCATACATCTCTAGTGGACAAACTGGGTCTGAGCAGCTAGCACAAAACTCGCCACAGGGCAGACATATGAACATTTTTGTACAGGCGAACCACAACAACGGAGGTTGATATCTGTCGGATAAAACTACATAACTAGCACACTGCACATAAATGAAAGCTTTTAAACAGCAACGTACACCTTGAAAATCCGCATCATCTGTCAAACATTAGAAGAAATATGTCAACTAGCGTATGACATTAAAACGACTTCCGGATAGCAGAATTCTTTCGTGAAGCCCGGATACAAAATTGCAGGACAGTCGGTCGGTGAGTCCGCACATGCGTATAGGTCATCCACGAGCTGCAGAAATGCATGCGTGACCTCTCCCCTAGCAATCCCTCCCCCCTTTCCCCTTCCGCGCACGCATACACCCAGCACCGCTGCGGTCCTACGCGCGTTTCCTACTATTTCACTTACCGCCACTTCCTCCGGGTTCATTTTGCGCAATGGACACTGTCCCGTGTCGGCCGGGAATTCAAAATCGCTGACATACGCATGGATTAGGGCAGCCGCAGAGCGCAAGCGAAAAGTGGAGCCAAAAGCTTGCCGGTATGCGCGCTCAGGCCGGTAGGCTGGGCGACTTTCGCGCATGAGTGACGCGCCACAGCTGTCAAGGTGACCCACGGGCCGGAGAGCAACTGTCAAACTGCCGTGTCTTCCACTCCGCTTAGTACATGGGAGACTCCAAATGAGACAGCGCCATCCTCCGGGTGTAGCATTAGAGTGTGCTAGTGACACAGCACAGCGTCCTGTGAAATACGGCGCACCTGCACCACCTCTCCTCCCACCTCCAGTCGAATCTGCTGTGACGGTGAGTAGCAAGGCATAAATGACCTTCTGCCCTGCTTAGGATCCATTCTTTAGAAAACAGCATTAGGTTCATTGGAAAGGCAGGCGCACATTAATGACACTCATGAAGCATATATAAAGTCGATCCGGGCTAACTGCTGTGCGGCAGCTTTACACATAAAATGTCTCCTGCATTTACTGACCACTAGGCTGCTATTCTGACTGCAGTCTTCAAAGGTTAATTCAAAATATGAATTTACATATCATTGTGGAATTTGATTAAATCAAGGTGGAGTGCCACGTATTATAGGATCATTCAAGCAGCCAACGTGTAACTGGTACGGTTTTGCTCATAAGCCACTTGACTTACTTTTCTTTTGGAATTCCATTTAAGAAATCCTAAACCTCGATTTCACTTCTGTTAACTAATCCCCTGGGAAGATATGTGGCAGCTTCAGGCCAGGAGTTCTGTAGTGCTCATTTATCCTCTTCTATGAAAGGTGGCAATTACCAGTCAAGTGCTACAGTATGCGATGATGATCAGTACTGCAAGACTACCAGTGTTGTGCAATAGTATTACAGATTACAACAAGTTCTCTAATGATATACAGTACCAACAACTTTCTAGCACAAGTTGTTTTGTTATGGCTTGTTGTCAGCATTTTTCTTTAATAGAAATGGTTTGAGAAAATTTATATTTTCCTTTGAACATTGCTAGGGTGTCCTCTAAAAATTTCCTAAAAATTCCTACTGGTAGGTAGTTTCCTAATTATCTATTGTGATGGGTTGCTTGGTTGGCAAGGGGGTGCCAGAGAGAAAACAGTAGCAGAGATAAATGGTAATGAAAATGCAAAAAATGCTGGAACAGGTGCACTTTTTGTGGGTGGGTAACAGTTGGAGCTTCATGAGTAATTTAGATGAGGGCACCAGAATAAAAGAAAGGCAGCAGAGGGTTTGATGAAACATAGTTGATAGATGGCAGCATATTGTGCCTGGATCAATGTTGCCCTTTTAAGGGCTTAGGACTGGGAGGATGCCAGTCATAACCTTCCAGCTCTTTAGGTGGGTGCACACAGTCTATGATTGTTTCTTATTAAGTCAGACAGCCACAGAAACTGCCTGAGAGGCCTGGCCTTTAAGGAGTGTACAGGCTCCAGAAATGCAGGGACGTCAGGTGGCCCAAGGGGTAATACTAGCCTGATATCCCTGTAATATTAGTGATTCTGTTTTTTTTATAGGCAGAAATTCCAGGACACGACTAAAAGCTTCTGAACACAGGAAAGCTCATCGAGTCTGGAGCTGGGAGAAGATTTTTTGGTAAAGCCACACTGGCATGAGGAAGAGAAATGAGGCGTGGTCATGTGGATTAACCATCCCACTGGATTGACAGGTTTAAGCCATACCAAGCTGACATTTCCTTTGCTTAAGTTTTCCTTTCTCTGCTTCACCTTTTAAATAAATGAACCATTTTTGTACCTGTGGTTTCTTAGGCATTATTCAGGATTCTGCTGGACACCATCTCCTGTAACACTAAATCATTTGTTTGATTTAAGCAAGTTTTCACTATTGCATAGTCTCTTTTTTACAATGAGTAATTTGAGAGAAACATATTTTGAGAGACAGAAAGAAAAGTATGGGGTATCACTAATGTAAATTCCAGTGTATGCACACAAATGAAACACTTAAGCATGTGAACAACTGCATGATATGCTTTGTTCATTGTAATATATAGGACAATTAGAAAGGACAAGGCCTGAGGCAGCATGGTACTTCAACAACCAGACAAGGAGAGAGCAACAACAGCTCCTGGAGATTTGAGGTAAATATAAGGTGTTAAGGAACACAACAGGACTGGCAATTTTAAAATTCAGCCTCACTTACATCATTACATAGTTTTAACTGATACATCAGAAAACTGTTGGCCATTCACGTGATCTCAGAGCTGTGATGGCTCATTTACAACCTTGCAACTTTTACTGCAACTCAAAGTAAAGGTTTATATTTCTAGCATTATCCTTCAAGAAATAACTATTAAGATGTTAATGTAGCTCTTATATGTTCCCTTTTCATTCTTGCCTGAACAAGGGGCCTGAGTTGCCTTGAAAGCTTGCATATTGTAATCTTTTTAGTTAGCCAATAAAAGGCGTCATTTGGCTCGACTTCTCAGGGATCCCAAAAGGTAAATCAAAACTGCACACTTTGACCTCAGCTATTATAAAGATGCAGTGAATGCTTGTCTCATGTAAGATCAGAAAAATGATTATGTATGCTAATAGCTGCAGAGATATCAGCCTCTGTCTGGAGGAACTGCAGCAGGCACAATTTTTCATACTTCTCTTATGGCTGTAGATCTTTTTGGCTGGTAAAGGGCAGCAGATAGCCACTTTTTAAATTGAGATAGCCTGTTCGGTCTGATCTACAAAAGGTCTATTTAAAGACTAACTGCTGAATGGACTGGTGCTCAGGTGCAGCTTACTCGAGATCTTAATTGGGTCACAGGGTTACCATACACCACTCCTACTTCATCTCAGAAAGTGGCGCTCCAGTGAAGTAGAAAGAAACAAATGATGTGCCATCATGAATCTACCACAGCTGCATCTCTGTGAACACATAGCAGCCTGGCCAGCTATTTGGGAAGAAGGTGGACTGTAAAGACATTTGTTTGCACTGATTATAAAATACATCATTTGAACTGACTGGTGCACACATCTTTGTGCTGAAAGATGGGCACAAACCCCTTTCTACCTCACATGAGCAGCCCAGCTAATCACACTGTATGACACAGTGCTGAGGGAAAGACAAATACACCATTTGTCACAATGAAAAAGATGGCTAAGCTGCTGTACACATGGCTTCTCCACACCTTCAGCACAGTGAATATTGAGCTCTGCATTAGAAGTGAGTTTGCACCATCTGCAAGGAAAGTGCTCATTATTAAGAAAGAATTCATTAGAGCTGAGTTAATTATGTGCCCCCAAGCATGCAGGAGAGAAAACATGGTGAGCTGCTGCCTCTTATTTGTCTTTTTCTGAAATAACTGCAGCAAGGCTCCAGACCTATACGTTTTTTTGTTATACTGTATTTATTGAGAAACAACACACAATTTTGCTCATTGTTAACTATTCCAACATTTAGCTGTGCTTTCCCAATTTAATGCCTGAATTAAAAAAAAAAAAACCTAAGTACCAAACAGCACAGAAGTGACCTGGTGAGGAGGCCTGCATCTGCTCTTTCTTCAATATCTGAAAGACAGGAACACTCATTCTTCATCTGAGTGGTACAGAATTTAGTAAATACAAAGCTCAGAAAAAAAGGGGAAAAAAGCTAATCAGTTTAATTTTTTTCCTCACCTAATGTCACTGGTGATTAACTGAAATTTATATAAATGGAAATCAGACACTAGGTAAACATATAATCAAAATACATGATGTACACAGTTTTACATTGCCACTTTTTTCAAGCAACACAGACTGTTTGTTATAATGGTCGCAAAATGGTCATGGAGGACTTTGTCTTGTGGCACAGGGACAAAAAGCTACAACTTAACATCAGCAAGACAACAGAACTGGTGGTAGACTTTCGACATATCAATAAGCCTCTGAGACCAGTCACCATTCAGAGGGAGGATGTGAAAGAGGTGAAGAGCTACAAGAACCTTGTGGTTCACATAACAATAAACTAGACTGGTCACAACACAGCGGCACTGTACAAGAAAGGCCACAGCATACCATACTTGCTAAGGTCTTTTGGTGTGTGCAGTAAGCTGCTGGAAATGTTCTACCAGTCCATAGTAGCCAGTATGGTACCCTACACTGCAGTCTCCTGGGGAACCATCCTCAGCACAAAAGATGCACAATGCTAGAACAAACTTATAAGAAGGCCTGCTTCATCACAGGGTGAACTTTGGACACACTGGAAGCTATTGTGGAAAAGAGGATGACTGCAAAATTGGATGCAATCATGAAAAATCCCCTCCAGGAGGAGCTCTCTTAGATCACTTTTAGCCACAGGCTCATTCCACCACCGTATGCTAAAGAGTGCCTCTGGGGTTCTTTTCTGCCCACTGCTATTAGGCAATTCATTGCTTCCACCCAATGTATTTGTTTAGTTTGTTTACTTATTTATTTATTTCATTATTTATCAGTTGATTGGAAGTATTATATGTCCTGTGAGTCTGTATTTTTGTTTTTTATGTTTCTGCTGCAGTATGCATTTTGATTTCCTCATGAGATTAACTGAGTTTATCTAATCTAATTTAATTATTAGCAAATGAATCAATATTTCCCAAAGTGTACTTTGTACACACACATCAGTAATTATAAGAGATTTACACAAATAAACATAATAATGAACAGAGACAACTATTTAAGTAGCAAGTTGAATGTAGGTGGAGGTGCACATTAGATAGGATAGCAAATTTGGCAGGGTACATAAATAATTCTGTGAGCAGACATTTTTGTGACATTTCTAAATTCAATACAACAGCAACTCACAAGTGTATGACTATCTATCATCACCAATTTGCCTTGTAACATATACTGTATTATCCCAGTTTTGTACACTATATGAGAAAAATAATTTGCCTTATTTAACATATGTTCACTAGAAATACAATAGCATGGTAAAGAATCTTTGAAGCATCCACACAAAACGATAATCCGGTAGAGTCAGATCAGGTCTTATTTTATTACAACACAAAATTTTAATTAGCATTCCACTTATATACAACTAGCTGTGTAGGCCTGTGCTGTAAAAAGCCTGGGGGGTCCTAGAAACTACTGAAATTGTCAGAAAAAAAAATTGAAATGTAGAGATGTCAGGTAATTGAAAGGAACTACTCTGAGCATCTCTGTCCTCTGTGGTTTCATTTTGCCAACTTGCTTGCATCGCTTGTGTATTAGCGGCTAAGTGACGGTCTTTCTTCGAGGTTTCGTTTTGCCGACATGCTCACCTCGCTTTTGTATTAGTGGCACTGTGCTCATCACGCTTCTGTAATAGCGGATAAGCGAGTGACTCTTCTGATGTTTTGTTTTGCCGAAGTGCTCGCCTCGCTTGCATATCCATAAAGGTGGAGTCGGGCTAAGGGCTCTCACTTCCGGCCCGGACAGACACACACTTCCATGCATAGACGTTTATATATAAGGCTAATAAATAAAAAATGAAAGGTAAAAAGAACGTGTGTCTGATAAAATGGTACAGACCAGAGACAATGCTCTATAATAATACTATTGCCCAAAATGCTTTGAATGTTTGCATCACTCTAATGCCTGGTGCCCTTCTAATCCTCTTCTTTTAAAATGAGTTCTTATTCTAGAATATGTCTGCAAAGTCAAAGTATGCAGATCTTGTATAGGGGTTGGAGATAGACAGAGAGTATTTTGAGCTGTGTGGATTCCTTTGAAGCCATTTAGTGAATGGGCCCTAAACCCTAATATAACCAACAACAAATCACATGCCGAGTGGATGTGATTCCTTATCTCAGTACACAGAGAGTATGTTACAAGTGACAGATGGAACTCTTATGGCTATTGGGACAAATTTTCACATGTGCAATTAAAGTGTATGAGACTACAAGGATGAAAAGATTTTCTGTGTGCTATGACATGTTATTTTGGATGTGTATCTTTATAATATGTGTGATCTGTTGTTGTAGTAATTAGTGCTGCCAAATCCAGCACCCAGTTTTTGTCTGTATGGAGTTTGCACATTTTCCTTTTGTTTGTGTGTGATTTCCTCGCACATTTTCTGAGATGGGTAAGTTAACTGGCGATTCCAAATTGGCCCTGTGTGAGAGTGGGCCCTGAAATTGACTGGTGCCCAGTCCAGAGATGGTTTCTGCTTTACTCCTGCTGCTACCTGAACCTGAACACTATCTTCAAGTTTTCAGGTGCTTAGATGCCACTTCAGTCTAGTAGCCTTGAGAGAAGATTACATTACTTCCAAGTTGCTGTTCAAATGACACAGAAGCTTTTTATTTTACTGTAAAATTATATTTCATGGTTATCCTCAGATCTGTCAATAGCAACCCCCTGGCATACAAACCCAGGGACAGGACACATGACCAAACACAAGCATATTTTACAATACTATGTACAGCATGTCTCAAAAATAGAATTCAGTTATAAAAGGTTAATATCCATGAAATAATAAATATAGTTATAAATAAGTGTTTGTTAGATAGTAACGATAATCTATGTATGTTACGGTCTTAATACAGGCAAGACACTACATACAGTACTTTACTAAACATCAAAACAGAGGGACACATGAGAAATATTAACAATGAATTTTTAGATTACTTTTATAGTTTAAAGCACTGGAACTCAATTTAGATCCAAGAAGAAAGTAGTAGCTGTCAGGTTTTCACACTTTTAATCAGATGTCATTTCAAAATTGTACTCAGTTCGCACCATTACACATTTTACATGTTTTCTCCAGTCGATTTAAAATATTCCTGTCATGTTTGTTTGCTTTCCAGCATAAAAGGTACAAAATACACACTGGAATCATGAGTGGAGCTGAATGCTCAATGAAACAAAAAAAAAAGTGCTTAATATTAATTTTCTTTTAATTTAAAATACTCCTAAAAATGGATACATTTTATAGAACCCAGTCTAAGTTGTAACTTCACATAGTATTAAAATTACTTGGGATGTAGAAGCATTATCTTGGACTGGAGTCAATACCCTTCATGATGTCAGCTGAATTAAAACAATCCTCAAAGTGAAAATGTTTAACTTCTGCCATCGACCAGACCCTCTTTATGATTTATCACATGACTTCATTTTAAAAGGGCTCTAACTACAATTACTGGCAACACTTGGAGTGAAGACCTCTCATAAATGTGTTGAAAGCATTTGGCAAATGTTCATTTTAAACTTCAATATCTGTTTAGTTATGATATGTGTCCTGCACGCATTCTTGAAATGCATGTCTTTGGTAGTCTTCCCAGGGTGTCCTTATTGCTTTAGCAATAGAGATAACTTGCTTTCATGGAATTTAATATGAAACTGAGAACCTTACCTACATTATTGTCTGAGTAAAAAAAAAAAAAAAAAAAAGTTACAATGCAAGTGTGAAAGGGGCTTAACAGAACAAAAACTGTACTTCTGTTGCAGATAAATTTTGGTGCCTTGAGAACTACATTGTATGCCTATAGTCAAAAGGATATTAAAGTCTTTCTCCATGATTTATTAAAAAAACACTACATAAAATGTAAAATTACTATATTAGCAAATGTTGAGTGTGGCCTAAATTACACATACTTTAGACATCAAAAGGGTGTTAATTAGTAAGTAAAACTATTTACAACTAGCGCAATATGCCAGTTTTATATTTCATCTTTATTTCATCCATTTTCAGATAGGATGGTGCCTATTTCAGGAGTTTTTGGAAGAATGGATATCATTCCTGAATAAATACCAGCACTCTTGGGGCACACTTGCACATACACACAAACTCTCTCACATAGGACCAGTTGGCAAATAATGTAGCACAATGACCTTATGAGGAAAGCAGAAACTGTGTATCCTACTGCAACTCTCAGTTGATTTTATTAGTATTATACCCAGGTATGTAGAAAGTAGAATGACTTAGCTGTAAAGCAGACAGTTAATTCACTTGTCACAGATAATTTTTAATTTTTTTTAATGGCTCTTACGCTGCTTGCCAAAGATTGCTAAGCTATCTGCCGCAGTTCTGCTAAACTATCTAGGCCAGTATTTCGCAAAATCTCTGGTGTTGTGGCATACCTTTACCCATGTAGGTATCTTTTTGATCCACTGGATGGTAGGTCAGTGAATCAAGTGCAATCGCCCGAGCCTTTAGTAGGAGGGGGATAAACGAACACAATAGTCAGAGCAGTGATCCTCTCACGACCCACTACCATTATAAATAATAGCAACTCGCAATCGACCTTTGGTTGAGATCCAGTGATTGAGAAACACCCATCTAGACATTTTATCCTCTGATGATCTCAGACAACATTCTTTGTTCCCATTTCCTGGTCCTTCAGTATGGTCTAATGGTTAATGAATTGACTCCTAACCATTAGGCTGTCAGTTCAGTTTCCTCCATTGACACATTGAATAACTGAGTGTGCCACTTAATCTGCCCGAGCACCAAACATCTGAACAGTTCTTGAGTATATCAAGTTTAGTACATTTGTGTTATGTTTTTACTGCAATTTATCCACAGATTCCTTTGATTTCTTTCAAAGTCGCAGAGTTAAAGGGTTGAGTGAGAAGTGAGCAACATCTCAGTATCCAGAAGTACATCTGTGCAGCTCATGGGCAAACACTTTCACAGTGAGGAATTCTCTGAAGGGTTCAGCAAGGGATGAGGCAACCCAAATATTTTTTAAGACAACCCGAAGATGAAAGTCTCTCATCCTCATCTTTAAGTTTTGCTTTAGTGCACTTCTAGCAAGCTGTGACCACAGCTTTGCCTCTTCTCTTTTGACTGCTACAGTTTACTATGGATTATCCCAACTCCACATTTATCTAAAGTTCATTTAATCTTAAACTGCCTTTTTGTCTGTACTTGTGTCTAATGTTACTTTGTTTTAGTTGAGCATTACGTATTACCTGCTGCACTCCGCTTTAGTCGAAACTTTCAAAACTGATACCTCCTCTCTGCTTTTGTTGTGGCAGTGACATGGAAAGCTGCACTCCAATTTAGTGAAGCTATTCATATTTAATATTGTCCATGGCGTTAGTCAAAATTCTCATATTAAACAGTGCTTTCTTTTTTTAAGTCACACTTTCTTTTTGAACATGACCACTGACAATGCTTGAAACTCCTAAAATAAATGTTAATGCCAACTTTTGTCAAGATATATTGAATGCTATCCCTTCCCCAAAAGCTAGTTTGTAAACTCAATAAAAATCAATCAGAAAACCAAAAAAAAAAGAACATATCTGAATAAAAGGGATCAGCTCATTATAGGCTTAGGGTATATCCCACAGAGTTCAAAAGGCTAAAAGCTCTCTGCTTACCAGTTTTGTAATCAGATTGCCTCCAAGTATTCCGGTCTCCACCCAGGAGACGATCTGTGCATCCACATTTTCTTCTTTAAAAGCAACACAAATTCTGTTCTCGGAAAGTCTTACTGACTCAGACCACTTGGTCTTATAAATGAGTTGTGTAACTAGCCACACTGCAGGTACCCAACAACTACTACGCAAATCCCAATGTTAAGTATAGGCAACATATACTCACTGGGTCAGTGTTTGTGCTATCAGTCACTCCTCTGCTGAGACACAGGGGCTAAATAAATAATGCACTGCCTCAAATCCTGGATCAGGTTTTCAGGCATCTTCAGTTTCACTGTCATCTCAGGTTGACAGGGCACATATTTTGTGCAAATGGGTTCTACCACATCACACAAATATGCATCTATGGTTTTAGCATATTCTCATTGTTGTTAACACAAAGCCAACTGCTTGTAGGGGAAAGAGGCCTATACATTGTTTACTTTCTGCTGATTAGTTAGTTTCCCTTAAACAAAATGTGATACTCCTGTGCACCTTCCGAGTGAAAGCATTCCAGCAGCTAGAAAAGCACTCAAAACCTTCATTGAAAAGTTTTGGTTTAGTTGATCCAGCAAGGTAACAGACCAATTGAAATGGCTTCAGTGTTATAAAGCCAGAGTTAGTCAAAGTGTCTGACACACAAAGGGAGGCTACTGTTATACAGTATCTCTGTCAAATTTATACTAAAGTAAAGAGGAAGACACAGTAAAAATCTGATGCTAGAACAACTACATATGCCAAAAATTGAGTCAGAGAGGAAAAAT
This sequence comes from Erpetoichthys calabaricus, assembly GCF_900747795.2. Classification (NCBI taxonomy): domain Eukaryota; kingdom Metazoa; phylum Chordata; class Cladistia; order Polypteriformes; family Polypteridae; genus Erpetoichthys; species Erpetoichthys calabaricus. Next base: position 58,266,427 of record NC_041411.2, read on the forward strand.
GTCTTGAGAATAGACTGAGACCCACAAACCAGCAATAATAGCCCGGAATGTTCACCAGTATGCAAATTGGTCTGATAATGAAACCCACAAAGCTTCTTGCTCTGAGCCTTAGGATTTTTTCCATGAAGTAATACCCTTTGCAGATTTAGTGAGATGGTGCCCAAATGTAGTCATAACTAAGTCTCTGATAAAAAACTGAGTCATAAACCTAGAAGGATTTCTCAGACACATCAAATTATTTCTGGTTTCTAGATATTCAGTCTTTCTAGAGCCCAGTTCATAGCTTTGATTGTTACCATACATAAAACTGTAAGAAATCAGAGATTGTATGAATTTAATTCCCTTATTATTCTTCCTGGAGTATCCCAGCTGTTCCTCTTATGCCACATTAAACAGAGTGACAAATGACACCCTTAGATGCTACCCTCCCTGCTATTCTATGGTTTTCTCTCACTGTGGGTCCATGACTAATCTGCTAACCCCACATAACAGCCTCTGCAGAATGGTTCTGTTTCAACTCAGGGAACAATTAAATAGTATTGTCTTTTTTATATGTGCCTTGTGTTTGCTTACCTTTATTCAGCTCAGAACCACAGTGTAAAAACAAAACCTACACTTCACATGAACAGCATGCTATAATTATGCCACGGGTCACTATAAAAGACTACACCACCTCACATCCTGTTGTCCAGTTCTGCTGCCATTTTACAATACAGTATGCACCACCTATGTGAGATAATTGGCCCTGCTATAATCTGTCTTTTTCATTTTTAAAGAGTTAAAAAATAATTGAGGCTTCTCTGAGCAGAGCCAAAAAGCTGGGTTAGACAGCTGAGGCATTGGAAATACTAAGAAAAAGAGAGGGGCTCATCATGCAGCTTGCCTCTTATCACCTGGCAGTTTCTGGGACTGTCAAGCACAAAAGGAGAAAAATAAAGTAATTTAAGCTCTAAGATGCTTCACACAGACACTGGACAGGCAGCCCTGTTTGAGGACACAGACCAAATAAACATGGTGATGGCACAAAAGTCCTCCTCACTAACCTACAATACATAGAAAAACTAGAATTCAGAGGCTAATCCCTTACCCCATACTGAATGCAGAGGATGAAACTCAACACAATCCAAACTCTACACAACAATGGAACTCTCCTAGCAAGAGCCTATACCAGCCTATAATCCATTGTAATTCACACTACACAAAAAAGACAAACAGGATTTGCAGCTCAATCAGCTGGAAAACTAGTGTATTATTGACAAAGCACAAAATAACATCTTACACAAAAAATGCATTTCAAACAGTATTCTCACACACCTTTTTGCTCTACACATATCACATCTTTTTGGCTTTAACACAAAATCAGGTGGAGATGACTATAGAGTCCCATATAGTTCAATGTACCATCATCTGGAAAAAGCAGACTGGGACATTTAGTTAGAAGCAGCTTTATGATGACAACTTTAAGTAAAGTCCTCTTTGGACTTGAAAACCCATCTAGTGACTTTTCACTCTTTAGCTTCAACATGGCACAGAAGTCTGTATTCACATTAGCAACCAAGCACTGTCCTTCAGAGAGTAGTAATGGTTAACCTCTTACCTTAGAGTTCTCACAGAAATGCAGTACTTCCACATCAGATTCCACATGATTCTAGCATCTCTCTGTTAAGACGGAAGAGAAGAAAAAGAAAGCAAGTGTGGCAAGCCCACTCCTGTCCTGCAGACGTGGCTCTCCGGCCAAGTAAGGCAAAAGCAGTAAGTAACCCTTTTGCAGCCTGCACTACGCCCCGTGTAAACCACCAAGCCTCTTACTGGAGTGCTGACAAACCATGGGCTACAGCCAAGTTGGTGACATATCTCCTAGAGAGCAGAGGCAAGCCTCAGAGCCCAGCCTTATCCATGGCCCAACGAGTCACCCTGACCGGAAGTATAGGGGCCATATCCAGGAGAACAGCAAAGAAGGCGCCAGCAGGTCCTCCTCTCTTTTGCAAGAGTTGAATCTGATTTAAACTCATCCCCCAAGATGCTAGAACGTGCAGGAGATGTAATGACAGGCTCAGTGGGAGGAGGCCAAGTTTCTTTACTTTCCAGTGGCCGCCCAGTGACATAACAGCTGGATCACTGCCATGCTGAGGCTGCAAGCAGCTGGAAGTGATTTAGGGCATGGCTTGTACAACAACACTGCCCCCTGGGGGGGATGTAAAACATATGCATTGAAGTTTTGGAGTGCAAGGCACTTCTGAATCTCTGGTCAGCTAGATTTTCTTCTTACCAGGAGATGCTGTATCCCATTATTGAGTTACACCAGCAAGAATTCACCATCCACTAACATTCTGCTATCTGACACCAAAAATTCACATGAGGGCCTCTTACGTCAGTACCTGGCACAAACATCAGCAGTCTCCCAGAGGAGCCAATTAGTCATTGTGTGCTCTTTCATACGTTAAACACCCCCCCAACCATCCAAATGAAAAGCGGGAGTGCACTCAACACAGAATCAGTCACTTGTACTCCGTTAGCATCAGATAACTGGACTTCAGTATGCCTCTTTTACCTAACCAACATAAAAACTTGCAAAGTGGCACTTTGACCAAAAGGGTCTATTAATGGAGAAATTGGCAGGCATCAGTAAGCATTGAAGGGCAGCAATGTCTCTGAAATGCAGCTTAAATCTCCATATTGGAGAGGCATATTTAAATGGCAACACTGGAACAAAGCACCAGGGAGGCTTGGGGGCAAAATGGGAGTACAGAGAAAGGAAAAAATTAGGAATCACCACAATGTTCACAAGCTTGGTGACCAACACCAATGTACATTGTAGCTTCAGCTCCACTTACATATACTTAATGCCTGTTGGCGGTAAGGTCTTAAAAAAAAAACCTTTGGTCTCAAAAGACCATTACCCCTATGGTACTCAAGTTAGCCTCTCTGCACCTATAGTATGTATAGGTTTAAATCACTTAGTCTTCTTAAGCAGCATTAAAGCTTTTACTGCACTCCAACATACACAATACAGTATTATATAGGGACTCCCAGTGGACACATTTCCACATGCTAAATATGAACCTGCCTTTACTTGATTTGTTGTTGGCACTATCTATAATCAGACATAATGTACTCATACCTTCATAATGTATCGTATAACATTTTGCATAAGCTTAACATGTAATTTTAATACAGAGTCTTTTGTGCTGTATCATTTACATAATCTATGCCCGTATATTTTCTAGCACCTTAACTGACACATTTTAAATACTCTTAACATGCTGTATATTCATATCTCAGACAACTAGACTTGTAGTCTGCTTCACTTGGTACAACATTTAATATAGCTTTTCACAAGGTACATATCCATAATCTTACTCCTAATGTTGATTTCTTTTCTAAAAGACTACTGCATATAAATATTTACTAGCTTATCAAGTAGGACAATCCCATACAATTGCAAATAAAATGCATATATAGCCATTCATCGCACAGATCACCATTAATTACACTAGCTTTATTTCATATGTAGCCTTTTAAACTGTAAATATAAACTTTTCACTATAGTACAAAACTGCATACATCACAAGAACTGTTTTGGCAAGCCTGCTTACAAGCAGGCTACAACCCTTATTTCCCTCAGAATTAGACAGAAGATAGCAAATCACCTTTTATAAAAGCCACCGAGAGGTTGCAGGCACAAAAACTGCCAATAATCCAGACAAAAGGCCTTCAACTTCAGCATTGTGGAGCCCTGGGGCACTAACGATCCTTTCAGAGGCAGCTCAAAGGTAGACACCAGTGTAACCCTTGGAAAGATGAGTGGCTTATTCGTGTTTTAGGTACGAGTCTGTCCAGCCAAATCTCCCCCACAAGCAGAGTACAGGTCACAAGTGTTTCAAGGTCCATCTCCGCTGGTGCTATGAACACAGACAGGGAGCTTTCACAAGCATACAATTTGCTCCTCGTCTGCCTGTACGTAAGAGTGCTGCTGCCACTACCAAGTACATGTCCTGGTTTGTACATAAAGTGGTGTGTTCTATTTTTCGCTCAGGCACTCTGTACTACAGCTGCTCCATTGTCTGTCTTCGTCTATGACACACGCCGGCTTCCCCGTGCTAAAGAAAATGACAGTGCAAACAATGCCCTCCCGATGAGGGTATTAATTATGCTTTATCTCAGTCGCAGCACCCCTGGCCAGTCAGGTTTGAGTGCAGAAAAGCTAATCAGTGAAAGCACATGGTGCTCAGAGGAGTAAGAAGCTCACAGGGAGATGGGTCGAGGCAGGTTGCTATAGCAACTCAATCAAATCTCAATTGGTGGCTCTTGCTTGAAAGGGTGGGGTATAATAAATGGCTCTGTAGGCACGATGAGGCAAGGCTGAATAAAATTAAGATGATGAGGGGAAAACTAATTGCTAAAAAAAATAAACAAACTGACAAAGTGAGTGGTCTTCGAAGTCCTTTTATATGCAGTTGGGCCAAAAACGAACAAAAGTTAAAAAAATACAGGGTGTACAGGAACATGCATAAACATGGATAAAGATGACAGTGTAAGAACTCGGGGATAAATGGTTGGGTCACTGCTAGTGCACAGTGCAGCATGGCACATGGCCTAGGCCATCTTCACAACACTTAAACCACCAAGTTCATCACAGCAGTCAAGGTGACGGTGACACAAGCTGCATCCATCAGTAAAGGAGGTTTCCTGGACTCTTGTCCATATTACAGAGTAGCGCTAGTTGCTCAGCACTTGCTCTGTGTATGGCATGTACAGGAGCACAATGGCAACACTGGACAGAGAGAATATAAACATACTACACAGAAATCCAAACTGTCACTTCATACTTTTTAATAATTCATTGTGGTCTTTTGTGCTCTTTGACCGCAAAGCCAAGCTGAGAAAGTTCTGAAGAATGAGGACCCCTGCAAAAAAAAGGTTTGGTCAATGAAAAAACTTGGTATACAATACAACCCTGAGAAGTCACCTGAAAAATATGGCTCTTGTCAGAGGGAGTATTTTGCTAACATTCCAAATAATCTTCTGCTTAGAGGCAAATTCTACTTCTTTCCTAAGCTCCTTCTTTTTTCGAGTTTTCCTAGAGTCACAATCGGTACACTTATTTTGGCTCACCGGTTTAATAGCTTGCATGTACCACTGCAAAGTGGATTGCCAATAAAATAGACATCATTCCTTCAGTTCTCTTCTGTAAACTGTGAACTACTCTATATTCCTTTCTACTTTTATGCTGAATGCTGACATTTCTGCCAAGCCTTCCAGGCGAAATGTGTGTAATATGCAAGGCAAGCTCCTTTCTCTCTGGCATATAGGAAAATATCACCGCAGAACAAACATGACAGCTTTTGTAAACTAGCCAAATATCACAGAAAAGTCAGTTACAACATATTTTTAATGTGTCTTTTAATTTACAGGCAAAATGTACAAAGCCGCCTTACCATTATGTGAGGATTTCTTAAATGGAATTAACAGAGCTGAAACAATACATTTATATACAAGACTTGAATGACCTTGAATCAAATTGTTCTAAACTGAAGTGGCTGCTAGAAGATGAGATTTATTAAGGTACTCATGAAATGGTTATTATAGATTATAATCTAGATTATAGATTATTGGCAATCTCTTTTTAATGATTATTCTGTACAAGATATGGTCAGTGCATCACTGCCTAACTCTTCAACTACAGTTTGAATGTGCAATAGCTTCTTCTTTCCACAGGCAATAAGACTGCTAAACTATCTGTTATATAACAAACCACTTTCTGCACATAACAAGCCAGTTTTTACGCACATAATTATTGCTTTACTTTTTTGTGGTTTTTCCCTTTCCCTTTTTTGCACATTTTCTTGTCCTGAGTAATGCAACTTCATCCCACTATATTTTAGATATGGCTGGAATGACACATAAACTTGAACTTGAGTATGCCACCCTCTTGACTGATTCAGAATTTTTCTCAAAATCCTGCTTTTGACTTACAGTGCTGTAACTTTATAACACATCAGAATTCCTATTATTGCTGTTTATCCTTGATTTACCACTAGAAAGTTTAAGGTTTTTTTTTTATTATTAATGTCTGCCTTATCAATTTCTTCAAATATTGCGAGTCAGGCCTCTGCAAATGTTTGTGGCTCCAGTTCCATGGAAGTCTCTCTCTCCATAGGTCTTTCCATTTTCATTTATTTTTTGACTAACAAGGCGACTTACAATATTTATGATACAGTTTGTTACATTTCTTTTGGTTTACCATTTGGAGCACAGGCAGGTCAAGTGACTTGCTCATTGTCAGTAGCAGGATTTGAACCTACAACCTCAGGATCCAAAGCCTTAATGACTACACCACACTGCCTGCCTTCATAACGTCCATTATAATGTTCTAAATCAGTGGTTCCCAAACTCAGTCCTGGGGACCCGCTGTGGCTGCAGGTTTTTGCTCCAACCAACTTTCGTTTTTTAATTGGACTCTTAGCCTAATTAAGTGAGTCATTATTTCCCAGTTTCTGTCTTTTGGAGTCAATGTAGAAATTACAAACAAAGTTTGGTAGATTTTTATTAAAACTAGCTATGCCCCCTGCTCGCTTCACTCGCCAACCCCCGTGCTTGCACCATGCGCTAGCCTCTTAGTGGTTCTACCGCTCGTGTATGGGGAGGCGGATTTACAATTTACTATTTTACATTACAGCGAGTAATTAACCATATTAAAAAATATTAAAACTTAATAATTTGAATGTAAATTATGTTTCATGTTGCATTAGAGTTATTCATTGCGCAATACGATTTTGTTCTTTTTGGCTTTGAAATTAACACACAAAAAGTTTTTAAACTTACACTTTTACAGTAAAACTTAAGTAAAAACAATTTTTTGAATTAAATTTTCATTAATATAGCATTGAATTGTGATTCTGTGTTTGGACTTGCATCGTGACAATGCCACGTATAACTGAACGTGATTGAATTTTGTTTCTCCCTCTCTATTAAATAAAATTACTTTTTCGAGTGTTTGGCTCTGAGATTTGTTAATTGTCTTTGCAAAAGCTATTCTAATGGGAAACTGTTAGCGTTTTAATATGAATGACATATCAAGATCTCCTTTGTTGTCTAATGTTATCCCCTGAAGTTGTACTACATTACCTTTCTTGGATACATCCTTTTCTCTAAAGTAATTCATGCAGAGGAAGACCGGACAGTGTTAACGGTTGTAGATATTCTTCGGAATATTGTAAGTTGATGTTTTCATCTTCCACACAATCACCACCAACTGTTTCAGCATAGTCTATTGATACGCATTTAACTTATTTGCAGTATAACCAATCGTCATTTTTGGAGTTAATTTGTTTGACTTCATCGTTTCTTGGGGGTAGGATTGCCGTGTACTCATTTTTACTGTTGATAACCCTTTGTGATGAAATGTGTCGTCTTGTCGGGGCAAGAACTGTGTCTGTCAAAGCATTCACACAAATGAGAGGTGAGAGTACCGTGTGCGTGGTTTTCTATGGTTGAAAGGAGGGCATGACTTGAAAACATCTCATGGCCAAACTCTCGAATCGCGGGACTTGAAAAAATCTTCAAAAAAGTCTCATCTTGTCGCAGGATTTTTGTATTATAATAGAGAGATGTAATAAGCAGTTAAATGGGGAATATGTAGTGTTTTTAAGTTATTAACAGTATTTTCAACTTAATTTTCATTCTGCCTTTCCAGGTGTTCTGATTATTTAATTGATAATTTACTGATTAGCAGGTCTGACACTGAAGTTGTTGCAGCTTTCATCATCCTGGGTGTCTGCTCTGATGATTATTAATTGTCACTATTAGGTTTAAATGAAGGGAGCAAACTACACAGGAAAAGGGGAAAACAATAGGAAAACAACAAAAGAGAGTTACACATTTATAGTTTTAGAAAAAAGTAGAAATATTTCTAAATGTCCTATAAATGTAAAAACCACACGGTTGTGTTTTTCTGAATGCAGAATAAGAGAAGAGTAAAAAATACCAGCTAATTAAATGAGATCAGTTGTTATTGATTATTCTCACCAATTGTGAATCTGGTTGGAACAAAAACCTGCAGCCATAGTGGGTCCCCAGGACTGAGTTGGGGAACCACTGTTCTAAATATGTCAGAAGTTAAATGTTTTTTTTTCTCTTACAATCTGCTATTAATGCATTTAATAATATTTTTAATTGACTATTTTCCATGTACTATAATGATAAGGACTTTGCTGTTCCATCTATCAGTTTTTACTGTAATTAGCTACTATGTACAGTCATATTTTATATTCTTAGTGGATGCCAAGACATGCATAGCATGTCATGTACCTTTCTTATTCTAAGAATACTTACATGCACCATATGCTAATTCGCCACTTTATTAAGTATATACTTATTTGTTAATGCAAATAGCCACTTCCTCCAAATGGCCCAATCATAAATCTGCAACTCAACATACACTAGCATTCAAAAGTTTGGAATCTCTCAGAAATGAATGCCTTTTGTAGAAGAATTTTTGATGAGAGCAGGCCATCAGCCCAGCAAAACTTGCTATTTCTGTCAAACAAATGCCCCTAAAGAACTACTCTTTACTGCACTATTTTATAATTTATTCCATGTGTTTTTTGTGTGAATAAAAACAATCATATTTGTGTGAAATTTACCTGTAACAGCTTTCCAACTGTGCTCCCGTGTTCCTGTTGAACTCACTTTAAAGTAACAACCTGGATCTACTGTACTGATTACATTCACAATTTTACAAACTTCAATCATGTCACCTTTTTACCTCAGTCTGCTTAAACTTAAAATTTCAAACCCTTTCCTCATAATTCATCCCCCACAGTCCTGGAATCAGCATAGTTATCTTTCTCCGGACGTTTTCTAGCACTGATGTGTTTTGTAGCCCAGAATTGTTCTGCACACCTCATGCTATATAACCTAGTATTTTGTTAGCCTTCTTAATGGCTTCTGTGCACTGTCTGGATATTGATAGTGATGAATTCACAATGACTCTCAGGTCCTTCTCATAAAGGGTACCTTCAAGTTTCAGACTTTCCATTGTATATTCAAATCTAATATTTCTACTTCTTACAGTATATGCTGCCAATGTCCTTACATGTAATATCTTTCATTTATTTCCATTAAATTTAATCAGCCAGAAATCTACCCAGATCTGATTGCCACCCAAGTCCCTCTGTACTAAGTCTGTTAATTGTAGATTATTTGTCATCCCACCTAGCTTGGTATCATATGCAAATTTAACCAGTTTGTTGCTTATAATCCTATCCAGATCATTTATAAAAAGTGTATTAAAAATAACAGCAGACTGACACCTGAGGGACACAAAATTTCTGATAAAGTTCCTTGGATCATAAGTTCCTATGTTTTAACCAATTTTCCACACATCTACACTATGCCTTGAACTCCAACATCTTTCAGTTTTATTGTAAGCCTCTCTTGTTAGACCTTATCGAATACCTTCTGAAAATCAAGATAAATACCACAGGCACCTCTTTGATTGTGTCTTTTTGCTGCTTTCCCATAGAATTCCAGCACATTAGTAAAACATAACTTCCTGTCAGAACCCATTTTGACTGTTCACTAACACTCCTACTCTTGCCATGTGCTGCTCAATCCTTTACTTAATAGTTCCTTCCATTAATTTTACCTGTGAAGCATGTTAAATTTACTGGCCTATAGTTACCTGGAACTACTCAATCATCTTCTTATATAATGAGATACAGTAATATCTGCTATTTTACAGTCCTAATGAATAACTCCAATATGCTGTGACTTTCAAAAGTAGGTGTCAAGGGTTTTTATATACACTCACTAACCTCCTTAAGCTCTCTGGCATGAATGTTATTTGGTCCTGGTGATTTGTTAGATTTCAGTGTATTTAATTTAAGCAGTAGTTCTCCCTTTTTAAATTCCAACTCAGTGAGTACCTCCACAGTAGTTCCTGTTACTGCGGAGAGGTTATCCATTTTTTCACATGTGAAAACGTCAGAAAAATGTCAGTTTAGACCATTCACTAATTCACTGTTTCCATATTTTAAATCATCCTTAGTGTTCCTGATCTGCGGTGGGTTGGCACCCTGCCCAGGATTGTTTCCTGCCTTGTGCCCTGTGTTGGCTGGGATTGGCTCCAGCAGACCCCCGTGACCCTGTGTTCGGATTCAGCGGGTTGGAAAATGGATGGATGGATGGATAGTGTTCCTGATACTTTTCTTGAGTATCCTCCTTGACTGTTCTTTTACTACTAAAATACTGAAAGAATCTCTTTGAGTCATCTTTTGCCTTATCTGGATTATTTCTCTCTAACTGTCTTTTAGGCTAGCATTGGAATTATTAGTCTCTTATGCTTTAAACAGCTGTTTTTTTTTCCTTTTCACTTTCTTTATTATATCTTCATTTACCCACTGCTTGTTTTTTTATTTTTTTATTTTGTAATTCTTACTGCTTCCAAATTTGGGATTGTTCTGCATTATATGTAAAACACTTTCAAATATGTTCCACTATTCCTCAACAGGCTCTGCTGCAAGTAAACAGTCCTTCCTGGGGTTGCAAGATACTGGCATTACTAAAGTTCAATTCTGGGTTAAAAAATGGGCATAACTGAACAGCTTTCTCAAGAAACATGTCGGTCTGTCATTTTGTGAAATGAAGGTTAATCCCTGCCACAGATTCCCAAGAAACTGAAGATTTCATACAACTATGTCCACTACAGTACTGTCTGGATAGAAGAGTACACACAGGATCTAACTAGGATGAAAAACAAGCAAAATACCTAGAAGCATAACCTCACAGGAAGATAAGAACATCTGAGTCTGTAGTTTGAGAAACAAATGCTTTACAGGTCCCCAGTTAGCTGATTCTTTAAACAGTGCACACCAAATACAAGTGTCTGTAACAATGAAAAGATGACCCTGCGATGCTGGTCTCCCAAGCAGAATTTAAAAGAAAAAAAAAAAAAAACATATTTGAAACTGGCAAATAAGAAAAGATTAAAATGGACAAAACTTAGTAATTACCCAGAAATCCACTATCCAGTGTCTGTTCTTTTGGCAATTTTAACATTTTCTTTTCACTGTTCAACTCCTCAAATAACATATCTTTCAAACAGTGGTTTATAGAAGGACATCTCTGAATGCAAAACATGTCAGATCGTGGATTGGATGAGCTACAGCAGTGAACAACATACTGGTTCCTGCCCTGGCCAACCAAGAAAAGAAAGATTAGTTTGCAATGATTAAGGGAAAAATGCTACCTGGTCAGAACAAAAAAAAAAATAATACAAAAAAGATGCAATGTGAAGATGGAAGGGACATAATTTGATGTAAAAAGCACAAATATGTCAAGGGCTCCACATATTAAGAATTGCATATTTTTACCATATCTTTAAATGCTAAACTGTTTTTTCATTTTCTTTTTAATTCACCTTTTCTGTGGAGTTTGCTCTCCTAATTGTATTTGTATATCAACAATTAATGTCAATCAGAATGAACACCAGCACAAACAATACTGAATGCTAAAGGACAGGTATATAAATGTTACCCACTTGTGGGCTTGTTAGTAGACAATGGCTTAAATAACCAGAACATTAAAAAAAGAACAAAATATTAAAAATTATTATAAATTCTTACCTAGCTAACAAATATACTTTTGTTCCATTCAGTGAAGATTTTGCAAAAACAGTTTGTAATTCTTGGATTGATACAAAAAAGAAACTGAAAAATAAAAGCATGCTTAATTAAGACAGGAGTCCAAATAAAAGAAGAATTTAGTTGGAGTGAAAACTCGCAGCCACAGGGAGCTTGCAGTACTGACCTTGAGAACAACTGCAATATAGTACCTTTGGGATGAGGTGAAACATTGATTTATAGCATGAATGTGTGGTTGGAAAATATTCAGGAATTACACAATACTATCGATTCAGCATGGGCCAAAATCCCAACAGAATGTTTCTTGTATCTTGTTGACTTGAAGAATTTTCCTTGAAGCCAAAACTGGTCATACCTGACACAAGACAAGTGAACCTAATAAAGAGACCATTGAGTGAATGTCTGCCACACAACATGACAAAGAAAATCTACTTTATTAATTTGCATTGTGATTTTCTTTTTTAAAATGCTTTTGGTAGTGCTGCTAATGAAAGGTACAATGTAAGATAAAGATTGATTGACTGATTGATTGATTTACTGACTGACTGTCTAGATTGCATGAATTTTAAGATAATCTTCTCGGGAGAACTTGCAACAGGAGTTTATTTTGTTAAACATACAGTACCTTAAGTCTTCTAGCTGTGAACTTTGAAATATTCAAAAAATGAACGGCCAATATAAAGTCTCTGTTCCCACAAGCAATCTGCAGAGAAAGAGAGATGTATGGGATGGGGTGGCATGGAAGCAAGAGCCGCAAGTCAGTAATTTGGTTCAAGTGTCAAACATGTGGAACGGTGTAGTTGTGGAGCTGCTGATTCAGAAATGGAGACTGCAGCTAGAAATCGAACAAGACAAAGTCCCAGATTGGTGGCCAAGCAAAATGCTTTGATATTACAAATGCCTCTTGGCCAGAAAATGAGCGACAGCAGCAGACGTAGTAATACAATGCAGAAAATGTATTGCCAAGACATCACGTCATACAAGCCTTCTTGTCTTATTGCATTAATGGGCACAACACTGAAGCCAAATAGCCCAAAGCATCAAAAGCATGAAGAGCTCTGATTGAGATGAATACATCTAATTTGCACCATTCAGAATGCACAGAAAGTAATTTTGTCACACTTCAACATACACCATAAACAATCCTGTTTGAGTCATGAACCTTTCAAAATGTTTGGAGTTACGAGGCTACAATACCATCCTATTTTTTATCAACAATTATTTATTGATATTAAATGTATTTTTGATCAGAATCATTAAAACATTAACCTATAAATTTTACCTTAATGATATCCATTACATTATGTAAATACAAACACGTCATCACTGATTTCTTCTTGAACTGCATTATATCCAAATATATGCAAGTTTGTCATCTGAAAAGGCTTGCCCTAAATGGTGTCCCACAAACAAAAGATGTGCGTTGCCAGGCAAAGCAGAAAGTGAACTATGAGCAATCTGCTCAGAACTGTTCATATCTGAAGGTGGGGGGAAAACAAGTTAAAAATCCACAATAGTCCAATGAGACTTAAATTCTTTGGAGGCAGCTTGAAACAGTATGGACTGTTCACTCAGCCATTATTTTCATATCCATACTGTATTTCAGTGTCACTGGAAGTTAGCACTATATACATTTCCATTAATATCATGCATCATGACAAGGCGATGTACAGATCAGGTAAGTTTAAAATGCAGTATCAAAAATACACAGTTGGAAAAAAGAATCAAGATATTTTCTGGATTGAGAAAATATTTTTACAGCTTACATACATTCACCAAAAGTTTGTTTCAGCCATCTTTCGAATTGAAAAACACACAAAAGCGTGTTAGGTGTACTTTTATCCAAAGAGTTCCAGATGGATTAATGGCTAATCAGATCACCTTGAAAAAGGCCTTAATTCAAAAGCCTAGGTCACAACAAGTCAAAGACTACACTCAATCAATTTTCTGTGCATTTCATAATGCCACGAATGTCATCAGATGCAAGGAATAGGACCACTGCCTTAAGACAGGAATGTCATATGGTAGTATTGACAGACACTTTGGGTTAAGCCACTCCACAGTGTCCTGATTGCAGGCAAGGCTTCAGCAAACTGCCAGGACAGTTGACCATTCACGATCTGGTTGCCCTGGAGCAAGATTGAAAAATCTGTGTCCATTCTGCAAAACAGTTTCAGATCTGTCATCAATACTGCTGCTGAAATTACCAGCAGAAACAATACCTGCATCAGTGACAAAACAGTGAGAAACAGTGTGCATACTGCAGGCCTAAGAGCAAGGTGACCCATTAGAGGCCCCCTTCTCACTCTGTCTACATGATCCGAACCTACAGCAGGACAATGCCAGGCCACAAACAGCTGCTGTGATAACAGTTGTCCTGAGGAATGAGTGCTGATGTGCAGATGCTCCCTATGTCCAGGGGTGTGGAAATCAAATTTTTTTTCTACTTGTCCACGAACAAGTAAACTTAGAAAATCCACTTGTCCGCCAGTTAAATTCACTTGCCCATAAACAAATAACAAAAGTGAAAAATAGTTTATTTTTTCTGATCTCTTTTATTGATACTAAAACTGCCTTCCATTTTAAAACTGAAAAAAGTTCTTTCAGGGAGTAGTATTTTGCCACCTTGCTCTAGAACATTATATAAAAGATTCCCTTATCATTTTAACTCACTAATAAACAATGCCTTCTTTATAGGTACACTAGTTCTGTTTCACATATTACAGTTACATAACAGAACACTGTCCCGATTAATTTTCTGCCATGTTCTTCAGCTTTTGTCTTGCAACATTTTCTCCTCCAAGAATCTTTACCATCTGAGACAGCATGGGCTGAATGCTGTTCATTTCTGCTTGAGCTGAACTGCACGATTCCTGGACTGATGGTCCTGCAGAAGTGGATGCTGATGACTTTACAGGTTTTTTGAGTGATGTGCCTGTTGCCAGATGACAGCCAGAATTCCACAGCTGGTAGTGGGTCAAACTCTTCTAAAGGTTTGCCATCAACAACAATGCGCATCTGGTTTTGAAGGTTTTCCTGAGTCACGCGGGATCTTAGAGAACTCTTTACTAAATTCATATTGGAGAATAATCTCTCACAAGAAGAAAAAATAATCGCGTCTAAGTGAACATTTTTATAGATATTTCATAAAATTTGAAAACCGTTAAAAATAAAGAAGAAAACATTCTAATAAACTGACAGCGCGAAACCAACTTGTTTTATATGAAAAATTCTCTAAACAAAAATGATCTATAGACAGCTCATCAAAACTCCTCAATATATCACAACCTACGCGAAATCGCAAATTTCAGGAAAGATTAACTGTCTAACAAGCTTTGTTATGTGGTGAAAACATTTGCATTGTAAGTAAAATGACCGCATTTTTATGTAGAAACAATGAATTTTATTAATCTTATTATTATAATACCCTACTGTGGCTGTTCGTTTATCTGTCCAGGATTTTAAATCACCTGTAGCTCGCAAACCGTTTCACCTATTGACTTGAAATTTGGTACACATATACTACGTGACGTCTACTATCCGCTTTCGGGGTGATGATTTGTATTACTCTTTTTGTTTTTATTTTATTTTATTGTTGAATCAACTCTCGGCACAGCACAGCAGGGCGGCCATGCGGCACATGCGTATGGGTGCCGTTCTCATTCCCCACCACCTTCGCTAATCATTCTTGAGGCAGATTGGCACTTAAGTGAAAAATGAAAGAAAACGTACTAAGTAATTGCAACACAAAAACTAACTTAATCAGTTTTAACACGAAAAGATGCCAATGAAAGAAGAGAAGCAGCGGGCCGCTAGGGTGGAGACAAGAAGAGCTGCTCAGGAAGCAGCAAGTGTATCAACCTCTGAGCAAGCAAATGCTAAACAGAGACGGAGAAAGAGTATGAAAACTAGGAATGCTCAAGTCAAGTGTATTCACTGCACGTTATCGTGCAGTATGCCGTTACTGGTAATATATAAAAGTTATCGATTATAATGAAAAATCATCAGATTACATCGTAATGTCGGCATGAAAAAAATGACAGCATCTCCAAGCATGTAAACAGTTGGGTAAAATACTTATGTAAGACCGTAAGAGTGCTTCCCCTTTGAAAAATCAGCCGTCATTTTGTAAACAATATTGAAGACCAATTTGAGACATGAAGAACATGCCTAAGTAGACTGTTTCTGCATGAAGTACATACCCAAATGTTTAAAATTTGAAAGTAGTGGTAAAAATGTGCCCTGCACAGCACACATAATTCTTTTTACTCCAGAACATTGCACTTGTCTGCGGACAACTGAAACCAGAAAAACACGCTTGTCCAACGGTCAATTTACCCGTGTCAGACGAGTTGGGCATTAGATTTCCGCAACCCTGCTATGTCGGCTTTCTCTACTGAAAGTCTCCTCACAGATTACCTTTGTTATATTCTAAGTTCCTAAATCCACAGATTCAACACTCTTCCTGCCATGGTCCAGCAACTTTGTCAGGCCCTTGTGCAGCAATGAGATAATATTACACAATGTCAGATTTCAAAGGGTTACTGACTCAATGTGTCAGAGGTGTCAATTAGTGGCGGTTGCAAGAAGTGGTCACACAAGGTACTGAAGAACTGCAAGACAGTTGTTGTTAATGTTCTATACAATGTCTAACAGGTTTATAGTCAAATTCAAATTTATTGTCATAGAACAATGAAATCCTTACTACTGGCAGTAATATAATGCCAACAATTGATCAAAGGAATGACAAAGAATGCAGCATACAGATCTTATAAAATATACCTCCGAGGGTACGCAAGCGAGGCCAGCACGTCAGCAAAACAAGGCATCCAAAGAGAAAGTCACTCACTTATCCGCTTTTACAGAAGCGTGGTGAGCACATTGGCAAAACGAAACCTCTGAAGAACGACAGTTGCTTAGCCACTAATGCACAAACGATGCGAGCACGTCAGTGAAACGAAACCTCCTAGGAGAGAGATCCCCAGAGTAGTTCCTTTCAATTACCTGACATCTCTACATTTCAAATTTTTTTTCTGACGATTTCAATAGTTTCTAGGACCCTGTGCTTTTTACAGCACAGGCTTACACAGCTAGTGTATATATATAAATATATAAAAAAGAAAGAATCAAGCATTTGTTAATGAATGACTGCTGAATAATCTTATAACCTGTTTATAAAAACTGCTGTTTCTTTGAATTTGCTGGGTGAGTGTAATTTGTCCCATACTATTTGCTGTAACAGAAGATAGAGAAAAGTTATTATGCGAGATGGCTGAGGTCCTTAGTAACACCCTGTGGTCACAGGGATTCATTTCAGTCGAGAATATATGGCAACAACATTCTCAGCTCGGTCTACTGTCTAATGGAGAGGATAATGCATAAACTGCATTTTTATTTATAGCCTGCACCTTTTGATTTTTAACTCTTAAATTAATCTTTGAAGTATGATACACCAACATCTCATTCTCCAGAAATAAATCATAATTTATCACAATCATGCTGTAATTCAAAAACCTGATGAGGTTATCATCATTATAGATGTCAAATTATACTTCAGATCCTGATTTGTTTTATTATAGTGGTTTGCAAAAAAGACCAAGTAGAGTGAATCATACTAAGATGTACAAGGAACATGGCAATTATTCTCCAAAAAGGTACATTTGAAGAATGATTGTTCACTTGCCCTCACTGTAGAGCAGTGGAGAATACCAGGTGTATTAAAATATAATATGAGTGGCATATATCCACCTTGTCTACCATGAGAGCTACCAAGTGGCCTTTTAATCTGGAATGATAAGAACCACTTGCCATATTATAGTACAATGCACCAGTTAAGGAGGGATGGAAGAATATTATAGAACCACACAATACACAGTATCTTGTGAGGGTACACATTAATATTCTGGGCAAATACTACAGGACCAGAAGTTGCAAAGGGAACTCACTGAAGATATCAGATATAGCAATGATAAGAATGACAAAGAGACACATGATTTACAGCGCAGAGGAAAGAATTTTCTTTGCCGCAAGACAGATTTGACTTTGAAATAAAGGCCCATGTTTCTTAGTCATTAAAAACACATTTGTTGCAGATTCATCACTTTTGACTTTGAGAAATGTACTCTCACTTTCGGCCACACGCTGGCACAGGCATTACATTTCAACATAAGTAAATGAAATTGGATGTGTATTGGAATGGAAACTCTATTGTTCTGACTTTGGGACCGATTTTAAAATAGATGAATTTTTTTATAAAAGCAATGCTGCTTCTTCCCACATTTCAGGTAAATTCTCAAGAACAGAAAACATTCAGCAACAGATACCTTCACCTCCAGCCATCCAATTCTGTAGCAAACACAGAAGCTAATGGTGTAGGTGGGCAGTTCTACCTTCAGAACTGTAACAGTGCCAAGATGGCCCCATCCTCAAAGATCCTGGTTGTCCCATCCCCAGATACTGAGCAAAGACAGGCAGGATACTCCATCAACAAAGGCACAGATATAAGTGGGAATAAGTTTCTAGTCTGGTTTCAGTACTTTACATTTTTTCTCTTTTGCAGCATGCTCACAGTGGAACAACATACAATAATTGAAAAATAACTAAACTGTTACAAGCATATTCAATAAAGAAAGGTCCTGAAGACTTATAGCTATTTTGTGAATGGCACCAAAACAGCTAGCTTTAAGGTATAGAAAACACCCTTCAGGAAAGCTGAATGCTTTGACCGCATGGTGGGTGCATTATGAAATCTACAGAAAGGTAAGCATCTTATGATTTTTGGTAGGTGGCCAAGATGTTAAAATATTTTTATTTTAAGGACTAATGAAGGAGCAACTCAGACAGCATATTCTAGCTAAATCTTGACTAATTTCAGAGGCACTAAACGGATGTTCTTTGAACACTTGAGCTGGAACCACCACTACACTGCAATGTAATCATCCATCCATCCATCCATTTTCCAACCCGCTGAATCCGAACACAGGGTCACGGGGGTCTGCCGGAGCCAATCCCAGCCAACACAGGGCACAAGGCAGGAACCAATCCTGGGCAGGGTGCCAACCCACTGCAGGACACACACAAACACACCTACACACCAAACACACACTAGGGCCAATTTAGAATCGTCAATCCACCTAACCTGCATGTCATCAAAATAAATTTTATTTTGGCTACCAAAAGTTCAAACAATTTACAAAAAAGCAGTTTCTACATGACCTCTAACCAACCTATGAAAGTCTTCTTAGTTTTGACCTACAAAGCAATGCTGAAAGTAGTCTTCTCAGCTTTTCCGTCAGCTGCTTGTACTTAATCATGCAGGAACACCTCCCCAGTAACCATAGTCACCTGACCCAAAAATTCCAAAGCCTGCTATACTTCTAGGATGTATTGGGCTACTGGAGTTGTTGTGCATCTACATGCACATAAAGCCAGATTTTTGTAAAAGTGTCACCAAGTTTCTCAGTCACACCATACCTCCATTATTGTGTCTTTTGCGACCTGTCCCATTTTCTTTAACATTACATCATGTTCCATGTGTATCGCCTGGATGTATTAACTAAATGTGGGATCTCCAGACCATTTTCACTCTGAAACTTGATGTACTCATTTTCTGTGGCTGACCCTGGTGCCATTCTGGGCAGAAGACTAATTTTTAACCCTTACATCTGAGTTCTACCAAAGAGTTAATTGTACCCACCAAAGCTGGTACAAATCCACACAAAGGCAATCGCCTGAACATTTCAATTCCAACAGACTAGATCTAAAAAAAACTTGTTATATACAAGAGTGTCTGAAGTATGCTGGCATCCTGCTAGCTTCCTTCCCGATTTCCTCTCCAACTTTGGAGGTCTCTCTTCTCAAATGTGTAGGCTTGCCTGTACCTCGGCTATTCGAAATCAATTTTCTCATAAGACAGTCTTTGGGCAGACAGTGATGTGTCACTGGATTGCACTACATAACAGACAAGTTCCATAGTGCTTACAAATGGGCACTGCTTCAGGGCTCTCAGCTTCACACTTCAATGCAATCATATCTTCATTACTCACTGCAAGTGGGAGGGGTAGAATTAACATGGGAAATCAGTCAAATGAGGCATCACGTCCCCTCTCAGAGATTCCCAAGGGCATTAAATGTTTGCTGACTTGAAAGGCTGAAAAGGCACCTTAGTGCAAGTGATCATTACTGCTGATCACAAGGTGAAAGACATACAAGAACAGTTCTTACAGTGTCACGGGTAGACAGATCAGTGCACTTTCAAGAAACTCCCTGTGGTACCTGCTTCCACAGGCCTGTCACTAGTTTCCATCATTAAAGCTTGAAAAACAATTCAATCTCCTCCTTCAAACTGTCTCAGTAGTCTCCACTCCCACATCTTTATCCGCTTTGTAGGCCATCTTTGGGAGAGCATTCTACTGTCAATCATATGTACGTGTGAGCATATATTATTCTGTTAGTATTGTAGCAGGCTCACACCTGATTGGCTTCACAGAAATCTGTTTTTTGTGAAGTCACATGTTCTCTATGCTCTAAAGGTGTGTATGTGTACAGTAAGCAATGTTATGTTTTTGTGTGTATGTACAGTGGTGGCATTTTCAATGTGTGGAATAAATGCCATCTGATACACACTTGCTCAACAATTCCATCACAAACTAGCATGAAATACCAAGAGGATAAGTGACCGGCAGCGCCCAATAAGCAGCATGTTCCTGCCAGTAACACGCTGAGCCCAATAGTCCAAAGTGATGCTAATCCCACTAACAGTCCCATAAAGAGAGGTGTCACATAGGTACTTACAAGTGGCAGCGCCTACAGGCCATCGTGATGGAGAGGATCCACGCTTGAACAGGAGAAGCCAAGCTCTGAACGATTCATACAGAGATGAAAAAGAGGAGGGAGGTAGATTCATTCAGACTCATCTATAATGATGTCAGCAGCCGCATCTGCAGCGCTATAGCCTTTAGTCAGAAGCAGCTGCAGCATGCCATTGGAGGAACAGTTTCCATGGCAACAACAGCACAACTGAAGACACTGCACACTGAAGAGGGATCCAGGGACAGAGTGAGGCAATCTTTAGTTTAGAGCAGCTCCAACTCACACCACACTAGCCATTCCAGTGGTTGTAAAGCACCTCCTTTCCAAAGCAGGTGCAATGAAACCCTGCATGGACAATGGAAAGTAATAGAGAGGCAGTGACCTGGACCCAGCATTTAATTATTTTTAATACCATGTCTATTTGTTTTGCACACAACTCGATAGCCTCTGCTTTCAGGTGGGCGGATCTGCAGGCGCTAGACGGCACCAGGGCTGACAGACAACTACAATTAGCACAGCGATTACTCAATTACTAATGGTGGGTTGCGTCTGAGCCAGTGTGTACACACGCTCTCGAGGAATTAATAGCTGTGACAGGCACCAATTAGTGGGTGATAAAAATTGCAGCACGCCAACACAATGCTTCTCATTTACTGTAAGCACAGGGTATCCGTCTGACAAAGTTATGGCATGGGAAAGGAGGTACATGCTACTACAGCTGGGCATTATATCCATCAGATGGCTATCCCTCTGAGCAAAATAGAAGTCCAAAGTCAAGCCAGGAAAGCATTAACTCAAGTCTGTTTTGTACACAAACACATATACCTATACTTGGACTGATTCTGACATGCATACTCACACTCTCAGTTACAGGATCATTATTATATACAGTGTGTACTATCTCAGCTGGACACACACTCATGACAACTTAACCAAATTCATACAGCCACATTAATTTATATGGTCATAAAAATCACACATCCACATCCACTAAGCCTTACTCACCTTCCCAAAAAAGTTCAGTCACCTGCTTACATGTACATTATTAAACAAACTCACACACTTATCTTGTCACTTCTACACAATGACTTGTATTCATTCACACATGTATGCTGATACACAAAGACTAAAACACAGAATTATACACTAATATAGAGTATTTCATACACACTTGTTGTACACTAACAGAATGAATCTCACACATACATTCTCAATAACTCTAGTTCAGTAACACACAAACACAAATGCACTCATATGTTCTTTGTCACATGAAAGAATCATACAAAGTCAATCAAATATGCACAGATGCACACTAATTCACACCACATTTCACATGTGTTCTGTCACACGGAGATTCACCATAACTCTATTGGCCACATATAAATTTACTAATGGTATCTCCACTACACACACGACTCACACACAAAAACTCACAGCTTCACATAAGTACAGTATACACATGTACATCTTCAGGCTTGATGCTTCTCACTGAAATGCATCACAGCCTGCTCTGTACATCGCTTGGATCTGCTGCTCTTTTTGTGGCTCAGCAGTGTGGAAACAGCAGCAGCCTGAAATTGTTCTTGATCACAAGAAAAAAAAAAAAAAAAAAAAAAGGATAAAACCAACTATACTAAAGCAGCAGTAGCATCTCTATCGGAAGCACATTGCAAAAATATGCCCAAAACCTCAGGGAAGTTGTATTTAGGGACTGAGTTTTATTATTATTAAACAATCTTTATTTTTATATTGCCACTAGAAGTTTGCACCATCACAAACTGCTTTATGGAACTAAACTAAAAGTTTATATTACAATTTAATTACACCTCTTCTCTAAGGTAGAAAATTAAATTGTTTCAACAACATATGGTATTTACTGAAGGTTAATTTTGTAGCCACTTTAGGATTAAACAAATAAACTATTAAATCTACTTGCCAAATAAACTCAATTTCTTTGGAATTAATCTACTTTTCAATTGCAAAACACCACTTTTGACAATCAAACTAACACTCCAAGAGGTCATCAATGCTTTACCCTTAATAATATAGATAGGCACTGGAAAGTTATTATAATAAAAGGCTGTTAAATATTTGAGTAGACATTGTTTGCCTTCATGCTGTTTGCAAGTACAAGGTGGCTTCTAGGAACAGCAATTGGCAAACTGACATTTCAGCAGTTCTGAGTAGTAACAGTGAGAAGTTCAACATCTCAACAGATATGAGGAATTTGACTTTACTGCTCATATTTGTGAAGGAACCCAAAACTATGATTACAGCATCTTAAGTTGATCGTTTGAGTGACATGTCACTCAACTCACAGCACAGCTGCACTGTGATCATCACTACAATAAACATATTTTACATTATAGATAAAGAAAAACAATACAACAGTCCTTGGTAATGAAAGACCAAATAATACTCTATTATCAGTAACACAATGGCTATCTACTGCAACTTTCTCCAGTGAATGCTGGTTTAGAAAAAACATGCACCGTTGATTCCAGTCATTTTTGTTCAGCATAATATTGAAAGTACAATATAATGTCTTATATTCAGTACAATTGTTGGCAGGAGGAATTATGAGAAATAATGAAAATTGAACCTGATTATCACACACAAGTCAAGCAGTCAGCACAGAACTACAAATCTGAGACTACCTCTGTCAGTCTGTGCTATGACGTCAAGACCAAGAGTTCTTCATTTGTCCAGTTATGAAGAATGCCTTTTGTCAAATCTTTCATGATATTAAATCATTGACTTTTTAAAAGCAGATTTTATACATGCCTATATTCTACTGTCTGTTTACTGTACAAATGATTTTTAATTAGGATTTTATTGCTATATTCACATATTTATAACCAATGGTATTATTCTAAGGATTGAAAATATCATTATGATTTTACATATATTATTATATATAGTAACAGGAAAACAATGTTTAAGGCGGTCTGAATAGGCATTTACCCCAAATCATTTTGAAGTTAAATTGACAAAATCATTCCTCAAACACATATTCTAACAAATTCTAAATTCTCTAACATCTTGGGGTTGTTGCGGCACAAATGACACCTGTGATGGTGCCACTATAGTGCAGGTATCCACCTAACACTTCTGCAGACTTCCAGCAGGGGGTTCTGTCGGACTGGTATCCCTTCCTGACTAAAGAGAAAGGAAACATTCTGTAATTCTGAGGCACAACCAGTAGAGGGCAGCACAACTTAAAAATTAAAACGTGAAGCAATGCACAGCTCTGCTAAGCTCATTTGAGGCAACTCAAGTACTGCTGAAAGCAAAAGGGTGCTGGAGAGCTGGGTACTTTTGTATTCATATTCTACTATGAGCTGTTTGGCTATTCCAGTGCTCATGGAAAAGGGATATTCCAGCTTCTTTGCAAATACGCAGTGATCAGCTACTTCTCCCCTAATTTTTTTGTAGTTAATTGTAACTGCTCCTTTAACCGCCACCTTATCGTGGTGGAGGGGTTTGCGTTGTCCCCAATGATCCTAGGAGCTCTGTTGTCCGGGGCTTTATGCCCCTGGTAGGGCCACCCAAGGCAAACTGGTCCTAGGTGAGGGGATGAGACAAAGAGTGGTTAAACAAACCTCCTATGATGAAAAACAATTTTGGATGGCGTTTTTCTTTGCCCAGACACGGGTCACCGGGGCCCCACTCTGGAGCCAGGCCTGGAGGTGGGGCTCGATGGTGAGCGCCTGGTGGCCGGGCCTGCCACCCATGGGGCTCAGCCGGGCACAGCCCGAAGAGGCAACGTGGGTCCCCCTTCCCATGGGCTCACCACCTATGGGAGGGGCCAAGGAGGTCGGGTGCAGTGTGAGTTGGGTGGTGGCCGAAGGCGGGGACCTTGGCGGTCCGATCCTCGGCTACAGAAGCTGGCTCTTGGGACGTGGAATGTCACCTCTCTGAAGGGGAAGGAGCCTGAGCTAGTGCGAGAAGTTGAGAGGTTCCAGCTAGATATAGTGGGACTCACCTCGACGCACAGCTTGGACTCTGGAACCAATCTCCTTGAGAGGGGGCTGGACTCTGTACCACTCTGGAGTTGCCCCCGGTGAGAGGCGCCGAGCGGGTGTAGGTATACTTATTGCCCCCCCGACTTGGAGCCTGTACATTGGGGTTTACCCCGGTGGACAAGAGAGTAGCCTCCCTTCGCCTTCGGGTGGGGGGACAGGTCCTAACTGTTGTTTGTGCGTATGCACCGAACAGCAGTTCGGAGTACCCACCCTTTTTGGAGTCCCTAGAGGGTGTGCTAGAGGGCATACCTTCTGGGGACTCCCTCGTTCTGCTGGGAGACTTCAATGCTCACGTGGGGCAATGACAGTGAGACCTGGAAGGGCGTGATTGGGGAGGAATGGCCCCCCCGATCTGAACCCGAGCGGTGTTTTGTTTTTGGACTTCTGTGCTCGTCACGGATTGTCCCATAACGAACACCATGTTCAAGCATAGGGGTGTTCATATGTGCACTTGGCACCAGGAACACCCTAGGCCTCAGTTCGATGATCGACTTTGTGGTCGTGTCGTCAGACTTGCGGCCACATGTCTTGGACACTCGGGTGAAGAGAGGGGCGGAGCTGTCAACTGATCACCACCTGGTGGTGAGGTTGGCTTCGATGGTGGGGGGAGGATGCTGGTCAGGCGTGGTAGGCCCAAACGTGTTGTGAGGGTCTGCTGGGGAACGTCTGGCAGAGCCCCCCTGTCAGAAGTAGCTTCAACTCCCACCTCCGGCAGAACTTTCGACCACATCCCGAGGGAGGTGGGGGACATTGAGTCCGAATGGGCCATGTTCCGTGCCTCTATTGTTGAGGCAGCTGACCGGAGCTGTGGCCGTAGGTGGTCGGTGCCTGTCGTGGCGGCAATCCCCGAACCCGTTGGTGGACACCGGCGGTGAAGGATGCCGTCAAGCTGAAGAAGGAGTCCTACAGGACCCTTTTGTCCTGTGGGACCGTGGAGGCAGCTAATAGGTACCGGCAGGCCAAGCGTAATGCGGCTTTGGGTGGTTGCTGAGGCAAAAACTCGGGGCATGGGAGGAGTTTGGGGGAGGCCATGGAGAACGACTTTCGGACGGCTTCGAGGAGATTCTGGTCCACCATCCGGCGTCTCAGGAAGGGGAAGCAGTGCAGTGTCAACACTGTATATGGTGGGGATGGTGCGCTGCTGACCTCGGACTCGGGACGTTGTGGGTCGGTGGGGGGAGTACTTCGAAGACCTACTCAATCCCATTAACATGCCTTCCAATGAGGAAGCAGAGCCTGGGGACTCAGAGGTGGGCTCCCCCATCTCTGGGACTGAGGTCACCGAGGTGGTCGAAAAACTCCTTGGTGGCAGGGCCCCGGGGGTGGATGAGATACGCCCGGAGTTCCTCAAGGCTCTGGATGTTGTAGGACTGTCTTGGTTGACACGCCTCTGCAACAGCGCATGGACATCAGGGACAGTGCCTCTGGATTGGCAGACCGGGGTGGTGGTCCTTAAGAAGGGGGATCGGAGGGTGTGTTCCAACTACAGAGGGATCACACTCCTCAGCCTCCCTGGAAAAGTCTATTCAGGGGTCCTGGAGAGGAAGGTCCGTCGGATAGTCGAGCCTCGAATTCAGGAGGAACAGTGTGGTTTTCGTCCTGGTCGCGGAACTGTGGGACCAGCTCTATACCCTTAGCAGGGTCCTGGAGGGGTGCATGGGAGTTTGCCCAACCAGTCTACATGTGTTTTGTGGACTTGGAAAAGGCATTCGACCGTGTCCCTCGGGGAATCCTGTGGGGGGTAACTCCGAGAGTATGGGGTACAGGCCCCCCTGATAAGGGCTGTTCGGTCCCTGTACGATCGGTGCCAGAGCTTGGTCCGCATTGCCGGCAGTAAGTCGAACCCATTTCCAGTGAGAGTTGGGACTCTGCCAGGGCTGCCCTTTGTCACCGATTCTGTTCATAACTTTTATGGACAGAATTTCTAGGCGCAGCCAGGGTGTTGAGGGGGTCCGGTTTGGTGGGCTCAGGATTAGGTCACTGCTTTTTGCAGATGATGTTGTCCTGTTTGCTTCATCAGGCCGTGATCTTCAGCTCTCTCTGGATCGGTTCGCAGCCGAGTGTGAAGCGGCTGGGATGAGAATCAGCACCTCCAAATCAGAGACCATGGCCTTCAGCCGGAAAAGGGTGGAGTGCCCTCTCAGGGTTGGTAGCGAGATCCTGCCCCAAGTGGAGGAGTTCAAGTATCTCGGGGTCTTGTTCACAAGTGAGGGAAGAATGGAGCGTGAGATCGACAGACGGATCGGTGCGGCATCCGCAGTAATGAAAAAGGAGCTGAGCCGCAAATCGAAGCTCTCAATTTACCAGTCGATCTATGTTCCTACCCTCACCTATGGTCATGAGCTATGGGTAATGACCGAAAGAACGAGATCGCGAATACAAGCGGCTGAAATGAGTTTCCTCTGCAGGGTGTCTGGGCTTTCCCTTAAAGATAGGGTGAGAAGCTCAGTCATCCGGGAGGGGCTCAGAGTAGAGCCGCTGCTCCTCCGCATCGAGAGGAGTCAGATGAGGTGGCTCGGGCATCTGATCAGGATTGCCTCCTGGACGCCTCCCTGGTGAGGTGTTCCGGGCACGTCTAACCGGGAGGAGGCCCCGGGGAAGACCCAGGACATGCTGGAGGACTATGTCTCTCGACTGGCCTGGGAACGCCTTGGGATTCTCCCGGAAGAGCTAGAAGAAGTGGCCGGGGAGAGGGAAGTCTGGGCATCTCTGCTCAAGCTGCTGCCCCCGCGACCCGACCTCGGATAAGCGGGAGACAATGGATGGATGGATGGATGGATTGTAACTGCAACCAGATGGATGACAGTACTCCAGAAATTTCATTATGGGAACCTGCTTTTAAGCCAACAGATAATCTTGCAATTATTCTGAAAAACAGGAGTTACTGCATAAAGCTTTGTATTGCAAAGTGTACTGATTTAAGGTACAAGCTTAATACATGGCTTAATGAAACCGTAAAGAAATTTGATAATTCTGTGGTAACTGGTATGGATGGATAATACTTTATTATCAGCAACACGATGACTATCTACTGCAGCATTCTCAGTGAATACTGGTTTAGATAAACATGCACCTTTCCTCTTTTGTGCTTTTCTACCTTCTTATTTAGGGACGTGCCAAAAACACAGATTTCATTATAAGCTCTAAGGCAATTTCCTCTCAGAGGCATGATGAATGACTTGCCGCTTGATCCTTGACCAGTCCCAGATGTTCAAATGGGGTCATACATTTTTCTCCCCCAAACTAACCTAAGTTTATTCCAGTCATTTTTTGTTCAGCATAATATTGTACTGCTGAAATGAATTTTGAAAATTACGTGGTAACTGCTATGGATAGAAGCTGACGCAATACAACATATTTGCGATAGTTATGAGTAGTTCCACACACACAGCACTCTGCCTTTAGTCTTGTTGAAGCCAAGATCAAATGAACATGGACACTCTGCTGTGGGATTGCACTGAAGGATGTGGGCTAAACAAGAAGCAGAAACAGCATGACAATGAAAAGTTTCTGAATGGGTATAAAGGTTAAAAGCGGTAAGAACTAGTGTAACCGACAAAGCTTGATCTGGTCGACTGTCAATGTCGAGCACACAAGCCCACATCAATGTGATGAATGCCTTCATTGGACAAGACCCGAAAGATTACGTTGTTCGCAACTGATACACATTTGGATATCAGCTATGGATCTGCACATGCCATAGTGCATGATGACTTGGGGTACCATAAAGGCTGTGCAAGATGGGTACCCAAATAGCTTACTGATCTCCACAAGCCAACATCCTTCAGTGAATTTCAGCATGTTTAACTCCCTCTGCTGAAAGAAATCTCACTGTGGCACATTGTTCAACAACGGTGCAATCCCGCAGCAAAGATTCCATGTTGATTTGACCTTGGCTTCATCTAGACTAATGATAAACCGTTTTTCTGTGCGTGTTTGACCTACCCATAAGCAATCACAAACATATTATGTTGCATCAGCTTTTATCCTTTATGGTTACCACATCATTTTCAAATTGCCTTTACTTTTTGATTTACCCTCATATAAATAATATTTAACAGACAGCATTACAGCTCTCAGTTCCAGTAATCATCAAGCACTCTTAATATATTGGATATCCATTCAATCATTTAAAATTACTAAACCTGCTTAATCTGGTTGCAGGGTCACTAGAGGCTAGAGCCTATTCAAGCAGCATCATGCATAAGAATGGAGCTTAAAAATAGCATCAGGTAGTGACAAGGCTTGGATTTAAAACCTAATTACCTAGAGTGGTAAAGCAGCACAGTTAATCACTGCGTAACCATATAGCCTACATGTAGCACACAGCGCATACAACAGACCAAACAATTATTTACTTGTTCTCTTTCTGAACTCAAGTTTTCTTTAACAAGTTTGCAAGGGGTCTGAGCCTCTATCCCATAAAAATACTGGGGAAAGGTGGAACTAATTACAATGGAGTCACATATACCAACATTGAGTCAGTGTTTAGAGTTTACCAATTAACCTAGCAAGACATGTTTTGAATGGACTGAACAAATAAACTAGGTGAAAATACCAGATCTACATTCTAAGCACTCATCGATTACTTACCTATCACCTTTAACAAACATTACCAGCCTAATGTGCATAATGCAGCAATGAGGATGACCATGCAAGAAGATGGCTATACTTTCACAAATTAACGGCATCAAATCAGGCCAGAGGTGGTGCTGCCCAGTGTACACATTTAATGCATCATTAAATGCATACTGCATACAGGAGGAGGAGCCTGTGCACTTTACAGGCAAAAATTTGACAACATAAAAACTGCAGAAGGGTACAGCAACACACATTTTTGCTAAATAATCATCAGGAAATGTGAATAGCAGAGCTGCACAGATTAGCCTTGGCCACACACTAAAATGAGAAGACTGGAATATACTGGAACACACAGGAAGAAGGGATGATGCAAGTTCCAAGAATGTAGCCACAAATATCATCCATCAGTCAACAGTGGACAGGAAGGATGGAGCCACACATACCACCACTAAACAGAAGACAGGAAATGAGAGGGCGGGATCAAACATCATTAATAAGTAGTGGACAGGAAGAGGAAGGGCAGAGTCTCACATTGCTGTGAAAGAAATGTCACCCAAGTACATGGGTGGATAATATAGTATAAATGGACCCTTTAGGTGGCAGGGTTTGGAGACAGTTGAGCCCCCACCAAAGCTGACAGAAAATAATGCAGCTGATAAAACACCCAGCTGAATGGTGTCACTCCTTTTCCAGTCCTGCACGAGACTTTGGGTCACACACCAGTCTTGATAGCAGTCCTTTTCTGGCAAATCCCTATAGACTGCATAAAGCCTGTGTCAAGTAGAATGGTGCTTATCACACCTTGGGAGAATTTTTAGTGGACAACCAAGAAGAACTGTGAAAAAATAAAGAATGTTTCAATTCTATCATCTGTGTTGGATCTCTTTTATCTTTTAAAAATGTAAGGCTCAAACACTTCCAACCCTTATAGTCATGTCCCTTAAGACAAAGTTCTCAACTTTGATTTGAAATATACAACTGACTTTGCTTCCCTTGAGATGCTGTGATTAGCCCCTTTCAGTTGCCCTCATAAACATTCACGTTGGCACAAAAAGCTTGAGTTTCTCACTTTTTCACTAAGGCTATATGTTTCACTGGCTTGCTAAACTGCAATACTGAATATTGCTGGTTCACTCTGAAAGAATAATTAAAATGTAAACCTCATCAGAAACTCAAATCAGAATGCGTGACGACTTCTCTCTTTTTGGCCAGCTACTAGGTTTTCTCTACCACCATCCTGTCTTTTTTAATTTGTGCCCATCACGCAGCTAGGCCTAGCAAGAGATCAGTTATGCTTCCAGTTACCCCTATGTTGGCTTGTGCAACAAAAATAACTATCCATATTATAACAAACTGTTGAAATTCAGGCAGAACTATATGTGAACACTTTGTTATCATCTGTGGCCCTTTCAGGGTTTCTATTGGATAGCAGTAGACTGACATAGTGAGAGAGGGACCAGGGCAAACAGCAATAGGTCAGCCACTGTCACAAGGTTACATAACACAGACTGGATGCCTCTCCTGCTCACTTTTATCCTGCAGTTGAGCATCAGCTGTGATAGAAATGGGGGATGGGTTGGGGGGGATTAATTACAG
Organism: Erpetoichthys calabaricus; assembly: GCF_900747795.2. NCBI lineage: Eukaryota > Metazoa > Chordata > Cladistia > Polypteriformes > Polypteridae > Erpetoichthys > Erpetoichthys calabaricus. Next base: position 58,297,085 of record NC_041411.2, read on the forward strand.
ACTCATGACAAAACTGCTACCAGTTGTTATATGATGCAATCTTTTTTGAAAGACACTATATAAAATAGGCATTAACTGAAACTCTGCCAATTATATCTATATCCCAAAACAGCTTTCTTGTCAGGTGTTCTGGCATGACACTTATTCTTACTGCTATTAACTACTGGAAAAATGTGTCTGCTTTGAAGAGGGAAGCACTAAAAAGATTTCACGCTTTATTTTCCACTTCACTAAAATCAAAGCAATGCAGTAGTCAGCTTATCATCTTCAACTGAGTGATGAACCATTTTCTTATCTATAGATTTTTCTTTTATGCCAGTCACATAAAAGGACAAGGCCATTACTATTTTCGAAGAATGAAAAAAAATATGAAGCTGTGTACAAAAAAGAACAGATGCAGCACTAGTATGAAGAGAGTGACGTTAAACCTAAAAGATGCTAGAATCTAAATAAAGTACTGCATAGTTCCTGATTCTCAAGGCTCCCTATTCAACAGGAGAATAATAATACTATGCACTAATGACTATGATATTTAATTAAAATCCATCTGCTTGCAACTAGCCTACGTATGAACAGAGAATCAAACGTCACTAGTGGTCTGTACCAGATCTTTGTAAGACAGTATATTGGTGTTGTGCTCATTGTTTCAAGGCTGAATAGGATAGCATGTCATATCTAAGCTATAACACCAGGACTGGATGGGATAGCATGGCAATGGCAGGCTATTACATCAAGACAAAATAGTACGCTACTGCTGGCAGCTACACCAAGCCTTTCAGGGATGGCAACTGTTGCACTATAAAACCTAGACTTGATGAGGACATAATAAAAAATATACACTCTTGTAATAAATGTATTAATGTTATAATACAGTGAAAAATATTGTAATTCTCTACTGTATTGATTGATCTTTTCCCGTACCTCTGGTGCTCTGTGCAGAGTGGAAGTCAAGAGACATTATGCTTACTGTATAATGCACTGCTGAGGCCTCAAATAAAATACTCTTTGCAGTTCTAGTTTCCATAGTATAAGGAGGGCATTACACATTTAGGAAATGTACAGAGCATATTTCCTATATTTATTCCAGGACTGTGGGAAATTAGTTATGAGCAATGACTGAAGCAGCGGAGTCCTTTCAGTTTACGTAAACAGTGATTAAAGGGGTGAAAATGAGAGAACTGTTTAAAACAATATAGGGGTAAGGCAGTTGATGCTTGTTGCTGCTCTAAAAAGAACACATGGGCAGAAACAGAAATTGTTTAAGGGTAGATTACACACAAATTATGTATTATATATTTTCACAAAGAGAACTGCAAGTATGTGAAACTAGTTATCAAGTTGTGTGCTTGTAAGTAGCACCACGAGATCTCCATACTATGATATTTAGGAAATGTAAGCTGAAATAAGAAAGGTTAACTGATGTTGGACTGGATATCATGATCCTATCTAACTTTTGTTATGATCTGTGTGTGGCTGGGGTAGCACATCACTGCTGCACCGTTATGCTCGAAGTAGATGTAATGGCTGGTCTACAAGGAAGTAGTATACCATTTTATGTCAGTGCTGGGCTTTTAAAATAGGTTCCAATAGGATGACAAAACACTGCTGGGCCATTGTATTACAGTAAGTATGTATGAGATATAAAGAATGATTGTATGGGATGTCATTGGTGGACCATTGTGCAAGATGAAGACAGAATGATTTGAATTTTGATCCACATTATAATACAACATATACATGTGACATGACTATTCAGTTATTCTGCTTCATTAAGCCATTGATTAGCATCTCAGAAAGTATAATATTCTGGAAAAAAAAAACTAATTAAAGAACACATAACTGCTGAAGACTAAACTGGGAGGAAACGCACATTCTTACTTGTGCCATTTTCTCCTAAGCTGATATGCAAAAAAGAAAACCAAACCAAAAACACACATTTGATGATCGATGAAAATAAAAAAAAAGATCAGCATAAATGTAAGAAGTGAGAGGTCAGAAAAGACCTTCACATACAATAAGCTATATCTCAGCCACAAAATAATGTAGAACTTCGACAGAAGGGTGCCAGGAAAAGGGCCAATGTGTAGATGCTTCCAGATATATTGAGAATGCTACATACTCCCATTCAATTATCATCCATAAGGGTCTATTGGTGCAGTCTCAGGGAGAGGGAAAGGCATCAGAACAAATACAGGTGAAGTAAAGTGTAGGTGGCTTTTGAAGTCCCAGTTCCCTTGTTCACTGTGGCAGGTATAAATAACTTAATCTCAAGGTTTAGGTACTATCCAAGCAGTGTGAAAAAATGGGTGAATACTAGTGTTTTTGAATGCATCTGGATACTGGCACATTCCCCAACTGATAGCCATAATACCAAAGAAAAATTTCCAAGGCATAAAACATCCACTGCTGTAAATATACCCATCATTTCAAGCAAGACATCCAAGCTTAGAAACAAGTTAAGCTGAATTTCATAAGATCATGCATTTGCCTTGAATAGAGTCACCAATTTTCAGTTACTGCTGCCTTTGATTTTACTTTTAATTTAACTGATTGCAATCTGTTTTGAGGCATTATGTGAAACTGACCTCCCCAGTTTTTGTAAACACTTTTTATTGTTGTTGATTTGACACTATTTTTAAAATCTGCTGCCCCTTATTTGCAAAGGCACAGGTGGCAAATTAGGCCTCTGAGAAACAAAGCAATGACTTTCGACTTTACATTTTCATTTTACTTCAGAGCCAAAGCCATTTCACTACACTGAATGCAGACTCCTGACAGCTACTTATTTAATATTTGTTTTTTAGTAAAATGTCACAGTACTCAAGTTAAGAGGAAAAAGATCACATGACGTAGGAAGACATCAAGTGAAAATTTAAATATTGAAGATGCTGAAAACTAATCACAAGAACTGCAAACCATCATGAAGCCCAGCCTATCCAGTTAATTCAGTTTGCCAAATTACTTCACATGCCATTAAATAGAACCAGTCAGTCAGTCATATAGTTTCTGGGTACCATATAAAAAAAATAACAATGGGTGACTTTGCTGTTCATAGGAAAATTAAATGTGTCTACAGTGCATCAATTTAGAACAAAGGGACAAGAAAGGCAAAGAAAACTGTGAATGAAAACCATAGAAAACAAATTAAAAAATAATGAAATAGAAATGGCAGTAACCAAAGAAAGAAACAAAAAACTTCAGAGCAGACCAAAGGAGAATAAAAACGCTGATTCCAATTATAGTTGTAAAAAGACACAGTGCTCAGAACATATAGAAATGTAAAGAAGTGAAGTTTACTAAACTTATTTTATCTTTTAAATCAACTATGTCCTTACAAAAAAGAGAGGAACTTTGAGAGATTTTTAACAGTGAACTTTAAATATCACAAACAAAAAAAGTTAAGGCCTTTAGATAGATAGATAGATAGATAGATACTTTATTAATCCCACTTTATGCTATTTAGATATTCTCTTATTGTTAAGTTCAGTAACTTCTTTTCTGATGATAAATGTTAATTGATCACATTAATACTACATAGACTTGGAAATGGACAAACTCAGGAAAAGTCTTCTTGTACTAATTTTGTACAGCTTTTCCAATTTTCTTAACTGCCCTACACTGTCTCAAAATAAGACTTAATATTTAATTATCCATGGTGTAAACATTACTCTCTCTATTTAACAAATCAATTTCAGATCATTATTTAATTACTTTTGATCTGCTATGGTCTTTATCAATTAATGCTTAGTTAGAAATTACAGTATGATGATATTTCAAGAATTATCCATGAGTCAAGAGCATTAAACCAAGTTATGAGATTAATGATAATCTACATGATCTTATAAATAACTAAAAGTCATATAAATTGTTGGCTTAGATTAATATAGCTCTTTTAAAGTATTTCCTGTATCAATGGACAAATGCACATATTAAGCATACCAAAAATGTGCTTACTACCAAAAATGAAGTGTTCAAGCAGATCAGTAATGATGTAGGATGTATTTCATTGCCCTGGCTTATGTGCGCTCATCCTATCAGCAATTAGTAACCATTATGGTGCAAGTTCCATGCTTCGTCCATTCTTTTCTACCAGGAGGGGCATCTTCCCAGAATAAATGTCTCTGTGTATAGCTGCACATTCATGTGTAAATTAACCAACTTTACAACAGTATATGGAAAAAGTAAGTACCCTAGGAAAAATAGTTACATTTATTGTTTATTATCCTATAACATATGCATAGGCATTTAGGAAGATAATGTACGCTAAAGGCATCTATGCCTGGAGAAGTGTCAACTTACAAAATGTCACGATATAATAATATCCCAGAAGAAAAAAAAAATACCAAACCGCATATTTTGGAAGTGTGGAAATGCAGACTAGCAAAAGTGTTGCCTTCCTGAAAAATCAGCAACATTTAAGACAGGCAATAATTGATGCTGCTTGATAGCTGTTAGCTATTAGATTATTAACAGTAAAGTTTAGTAACAGTTACTAAAGAACATACAATCAAGCAAGTTTTACTGGTGAAGAAGACAAATCATCTGCACATAAAAACGATACATTAAATTAAGTTACGTGATAACAAACAATACATTGAAAACACGTTATATTTTTATACTTTATTAGCATTATCTATTAAGTTAAACTATTTTTTTTTAAATCTGTAATTATTAAATTCATATTACTAAACATTTTCTTGTAGTTCATAGGAATATATTGTCCTTGTTGTCACATGCATTGATTTTATAATCTTGTAAAAATATCTCTGATTAATCCTCATGCATCCACTTTCTATCCCACCCATATCCCAGGAGAAGCAATGCATTCTTCAACATAAGATGGAGCACAAAACCATCAAAATACATGCATGTTATTATATTTTTAATTGGTATCATTTTAAACGGTCAACTTTTGAAGTATTTAGGATACATCCTCCCATTTGATGTATTTTTATTGCACCATTCACAGAGCACATGATCACAGTGCATGAGAGAAAGGCAGCCAGTGAAGTAGCAACATACAGGTCATCTGCATACTCTTTACATTGCATAACAGATAAAATGTCAAAATCCATAGCAGCAATACATTTAAAATATTATTAAAAGAATTAACTTAGTGTTAATCTAATGAGTCTGAAATATATAAAGTATACACACTATTATATTTAAGAATCAAAGGGTATCAAAATAAACATTTTATCAACATCATCTCTTAATATACAGTACTGTATTTTCATATTAAGCAAAACAAATAATTTAAGTGAAAAATCGTTGTTTTATCACAGGGGACTAAAATCAGCTCTAAGAAGACAAGCAGCAAATATCACAGGTCAAGTAGCTTCTCTAGCAGTCAATGTCAATATGGTTTAAATGAGGCAAGGAAATATTAAATATAACTAGGGGGCTTTGCTCACCAACCAACCCTCCCAGCACCTCCCAGCCAGCGCTATGTGCCGTTGTGAAGAGGGGGGTTGAATGCACCCCAAGTAGACGTGGTCGCTCCTCTGAAACCCCTTTCTTAAACGGTGATACAATGGGAAACAAATAGTGTTTTTTTTAACCTCCTGTTTGCTCGATCAGCTGCTGGCTTGCTGCTGCTGCTGCTGCCATGCCGCGTGATCTGCATCTCATGCAGCACTTCAAATGTTTAAAAGCCTGTACAACAGCTGTCCTTTTGTCTCACTGCCTTGTCTCTCTTCTCCCCCAGACATCCTCAAACACTATTCGATCTCTTTTCGCGGTTCCGTTATTTCACCGAGTAATATTTCTTGTTTGATTGCGCTAATGCAATCTTTACTATAATTTTTTTGAGACTTTCGAATTTTCCTACTTCCATTATCTCTAACCTGCTCTGCATGTGTATTGCACCAACATTTTGAATTCTTTATAACGTTTTACTTTGTTTTCTTCCGGCACCGGGCGTGAGCTGAGAGCACAGGAAGTGTGTCTGCCAAAAGCATTCCAACAACTGAGAGATTAGATGACCGTGGTCTAGTTTGCAAATGGTTGTAAGTAGGGCGTGACTTGCAAAAGTCTCCGTCTAACAGGACTTGCTTCCAAAGGTTGTAAGTATGACATGACTTGACCGTTTCGTGGGACGTGAAAGTGTCTCTTTGTCTCTCTTCAAAAGATCACGTCTCATTGTAGGGAAAAAAAGTCTCGTCTGTCCCAAGACTTTTTTTTTTGCAAAAGAGAGATAAGGCCACTAAGAAATGTGAACTTTGGCCACATTTTGTACTCTGGATAGATCTGAAAAGTACTAACCCATTTGTTACCTTGTGACTAAGATAGCTTAGAGGGAACAAAAATTTAAATTAATCCAAATACAAGAAATACAAATACAATAAGTATGTTTTTAGTTTACCTAGTACCTTTGATAGTCAACAGTAGCTTCTCCAAATCAAATAGTAATACAGTAAAGGAAGTACACCCTGCAAAAGAGATAAGCTTATCAAACCTGATCAGCTATGTTAGTTTTAAAGTGTAAAAATACACAGCAAAATAGCCCAAACAGTATAAAATAACTGATAAATACAGAATGCCACGTGTGCAGGATTTGATGCTTGGTCACACCAACAGAAAACCACATGGAAGTGGTTTAAAAGAAGTCTTCATACAGAATATGTTCACCTTTGCTGAGAAATTAAATCAGTTACTTTCTAGTTTTTTTTCTTGCCTACAAATTTAATACTGTATTGCATTTCCTTCCCTGAGCTGCCAGTCTTCCTATAGTCTCTGGATACACACTAGATTCCAAGCTCCCATGAACTGTACTTGTTATTTCTTAAATATGACAGGTATTTTTCTTTTGACACTAATTGAGGGCTTCTCTGGCCAAAACCTATTTGCGGTGCTGACCAGACATTTTTGCTAGTGCCAAGTGCAAGCTTTGGCAGAACGTGTTGAAATTCAGTAATGCTTCAGGGTGTTCATAAGTATCTTCATCCTAATCCCTCAAAAAACACATCTCTGTTTAAAACAATGGGACACTGAGAAAAGAGGACTACTTCTTCCAGACTTACTCATTATAAGTCAATTTTGAATGTCTGCAGTCAGTGCAATAGTAATCACAGAAAACAAATAAATGATAGGTTTACCTTTTAGAGAAAAGGTGAAAGCTGAAACCAGTATTTTCAGTCTGAAATTCACGTTATAATCCTTCAAGCTTTTCACCATTTCGTTCAGCTATACAACTATCCACCTTTCCAGAGAAGGAGATTCAGTGCCAGTGTCAGAAGCACTGGGAGAAAGTAAGGATCCAACTTTGAATGGGGCAGCAGTTCACTTCTGGGTGCACATACCTAGATTCACTCATGCCCAGCCAATAAATACAATGTGTACACCTTTAGGATAGGAGAGGAAAATCCATGTAAACATGGTAAGAATGTGCAAACTTCATGCAAACAATGGCCCCTGCCCATCACACCCAAATTCTAAACCAGGATTTTGAAACTGTGAGGCAATAACACTAACTACTGCATCACAGTGCATGCTATATGAAAAAAACTAGTGAGACTCATAAAATGAAAGGGACAGGCCAATACTGAAGCACTGTACCCCAAGGGAGATGACTGTTTATCATGTGCATAACAAGAATCAATGTATATAAATATTTATGACAGTATGGCTTTTCTGAGTTCATTTCAAATTTGCGTTAATGACACTGAACTTCATAAGCTAAGAGCTATGTTGACAACAACATGGTACTTCAGAAGATGGTGTATGTGGTCAATAGTAGGCATTCTTGAGCTGAAACCAAGCCAAATAGTGCAGAGGACACAAAAATACATAAAGGGTTTATTACAAAACATCAATAAAAAAGAAGAGTCCAGGGCATTGGAAACTAACGCACAGTACACAATAATAAGGGTAACTACAGCAAACTTACACCCCTCCATGGATCCATCCTAAACAAAGACTCAAACCCTGTCTATTTTGTATTTGAAACTAGTGCAGAAGTAGAGAAGTGGAGTAGTCATTATGTCTCCTCCTTCTCGTTCCTTCCACACTCTCTCCTTCCTGTCACAAATGGTGCCCTTGTCTTACACTACTCTCACAAAGGGGCCCAGACGAAGTCCAAAAATCACATACAGGGTAAGAAATTGTCTTATGAACTCCTCAAATGGCCACATCCTATTCCCCAATTCTCACTTACATATCTAGTAAACTGAAACTCCATCTTGTTTCAAGGCAAATCTAAACCAAGTTTAAAAAGCACGTAAAGGTTTCACGAAGGCTATCCAAAATGTTACAAGCTCAAAGTTGAGGTTCTGACAATTACCGGTACAAGCCCTTTTATTCAGGCAGGAATCAAATACTGGGAGGTTTCGTCACAGACAGATGTTGTCTAGCTACATTATACTGTATAGCCGGGATATAACAGAACAAAACAGATATACACAGGTTGAGGGCCTAACCTGAGCAACGTCATACAAAATGTTTAAAAAGAGGCATTACGATTTCTTGTGCCAATATTTTACGTATAGCAAAAGACATACACAATGATATATTTTATTTGTGTTTGGGGAATTAATACATATTTTCTGATATACTTTTTAAATTTTTGATACTTTTTATGTACTCACTTATCAGTTCGTATATGCTATAAATGAAATCTCCTTACCAGTGTTCTGGCATCCATTCAGATTTCAGCATAAATCATAAATTTCAGCCATCATCTCAGGTGTCCAATTCACATTAAAGAACACCGTAATCCTGTGCCAGCTTAGGTGATGCTCTATTGACATTTGTGATCACTGCACCCTATTCTATAGATTCAATAAGGGAAAGGAAGGCTGTGAACAATTAAGCAATGGTTCAGAAATGTTTGGACAACTTGTACTGACATACTTGACAGGGATGAAGAGTCTACTTGCCTGGGTTCTCATTTTCTAAACACTACTTGGACAGAGTCAAGATCTGGACAACATGGGGAAGTCAGCTGCTATGTCCAGGAAAACCACAAGGACAGACAGCTCAAGGAGTTGGCTGCAGTAGATAATAATGCTCTGCGTGTTAAAGTATCACTGGTTCCAATTTGCTTTAAGCTGTGCCGGGCAAGCTGTGTGATCAGCGCCTGATAAGTCGTATTTAGCCGACACAGCAGGCAGGCTGGCACACTGCAGCTCTAATTACAGAGTTAAGGTAACCTTTTCAAAGCACTTGTGTGAAGGAGACAGAAACAGAACTGAAAAAATGAAAAGTATTTTTCCTATTGAAAACAAGAATAGTTTTTTTGCCATTCTGGGTCGAAGTTCTCTTTACTTATGATTACATTATCATTTAAAGTAGAAACTTCATTCAATGGTGCAGTAAATATGGAATGAGTCACCAGCCTTGAAGAAGTCTATTTATATAGAAGCAAACACATTCTGAAAGACTACAATATCTGTGTACAGTACACACATAGACTAGGGGTTCATCACCCAGCCCCTCATATGTTATAGCCATTGTCAACACCTAATGCCGAGGCTAGAGCACTTTCTTAGCCAGGTTTACATATTCTCCCTGTGTGTACATGGATCTTTCTCCCACTTTAGAAAGACATATGCATTTGGTTAATTAGTGACTCTAAACCAGTACCATGTAAGTTTATGTGGGTATGTGCAAGAACATGCCCTGTAATGTTGTGGCCTAAAGTCTGGATGCGTTCCCACCTTGTGTGCAGTACTCCAAATGACTTTGAAATAGATAAGCAACTTAAAATATGGATGGATTGACGGATGGCTTTCCTGGAAGGTAGATCTGTCACCTCATTGTCCTGCGTCAGAATGGAGATGAGAGGTTTTTCTTAATCCTTTAACAGTTCTACTCGAAATGGATATCCCTATAACCCCAATAACCTCTACTTCTGTACACATGAACTATCTTCAAAAAAAAAAAAAAAAGAAATGGAGGTAGAGCGATGACTCTCCTCATCTCCTATTATAAGTAATGTTAAAGATAGGTGGCACATGCTCTAAAAACTGTAGCTATGAAGAGAAATTATTTAGTTCAGTTATAAAATGAATGATGCCTTAAAGTGGCCACACTAAGAAACTACTGGGGCTTCACACTTCATGGGAAATATATACTCAGAGATTACCATTATCCAGGGTAAATGTCCACATCCTTCTTTGCCTATTGGACATACTGTAGCCTTAGTTTAATGCAAACCATGTTCTCCCGCTCTAAGGAATATTTTTCAATCCATTTCTATCCAAGTGATTGAAAGTAACATATCTATTATAAAAAAAAATCTTAGAAAGGAAAACCAAGGAGGAGAGACGTGATCTTCTTGGAAGACACTTAAAAGACCCGCAAGAGGAAAGAGATTGTCCCAGGACCATCTCGCGGGGATGTGGAACATGAGATTCTTGCAAGTCACGCACTATTTACAACCAATATCAAATAAGACCACGGACAGCAAAACACTCAGACGTGTAAAGGCATGTAGCAGACACAGATCCTGTGCTCTCAGCTCATATAAAGCATATAAGGACAATACGTTCTAAATGAAACGTCAACGACTAAGCGATGAAGTAAAAGCAGCACGGAGAAAAGAGACCCAAAAGCGTTGGAGAGAAAAAAAATGCAGATAAGACATTATGAAAGCAGTGGAATTCGAAAGGCTAAAAAAAAAAAAAAAACGATGGCGCAATACACATGCAGAGAAAGGTAAAGAATATGAAAGCAGTAAAATTCGAAAGTATTGTAGCATCCCAGCCAGGTTGAAGCCTTTTTTTTTGAGTGACTGTTAGGTCAGATTGAGGGAGGGCTGAGTATAGCATGGAGAACTGACAGCGGGGTATTGATTGATGTGGTAAGGGGGGGGGGCCGGGACGGGAGGAGGAGTTGGAGAGGGTGCTAGAAGGTTGTGTTTAGGGTTACAAAGTCTGCATTCTTTTTCTTGATTGTTCAAGTAAAACGTTTGAGACTTTACTACATCAGTCTGTTTTTTTTTTTACTTCTTCTCTTTTCAAGCAGGACACGGAGGTCGCTACAGTATCAAAAAAAGATAGTAAAGATCGCATATGCACAAACAAAAGGAAATTATTACTCAAAAAAAATGAAAATAAGCATCACGGACCAGGTGTAATTGAAACAACAGCAGGACAAAGTGAGGTCAGAAATAGAAAAGCCAAAGAGTAGAAAACAAAGTAAAACGTCACAAAGAGATTCAAAAATGAGGGGGCGAAACACATGCAGAGCAGGTTAGTGATAATGAAAACAGTGGAATTCAAAAGACAAAAAAAGTTGGTGCGATACACATGCAGAGCAAGTTACAGAATATAAAAGCAGAAAAATTCTAAAGTATCAAAAAAAGATAAAGATCGCATTGGCGATAAAAAAGAGAAATTATTACTCAGTGAAATAACGGAAAGGTGAATAGAGATCGAATATATGGACATAGGTGATATGTCAGAAGTATGGAAATATTGTAAGGCTTTGAAGTTTAAGTCAGAGACTTGTAGATCGTCAATTTCGTGTTACCATCAGGGAAAAGTAGTGTTTCTACACAATGAGGAGGATTATCCAAGAGAATTAAAAGATTTGATGTTTGGGGAAAGTGAAATCCACAAAACAGGGTCATGGAGGTCTTCTGGAGCCAATCCCAGCCAACACAGGGCGTAAGGCAGGAACAAATCCCGGGCAGGGCGCCAGCCCACCGCAGTATTTGAAAGTTCAGTGTTTCAGATATTTACTACCCACAGAGAAAGACCTTTGCTAGTTCATAATGAAATAACTTTACTGTCCCAACAGCAAAGGTGCTAGCAGAAGCAAACATCTGTCTTTTAAATTAGTACTTCCATGGCAAACAAAGAAAAAATTAGGAAAAGAACCTGAAAACAGATGAATGAAAAAATAATAATTCATGTGTCTAAAAACTGGACTTAGTCCTTCAAAGACAGGCACGCTTGTTCAATTTACATCCATCTTTATCATACATCTACCCAAACAATGTTTCATGAGAGGTCAAAAATTAAAAGGCTCACACTAGCATCTTAAATTAACAATTTCTACAGTTAATTCATCATGGGTGGCCTTGATCTGAACGTAGAAATCTGAAAGGGGTGAAGTCAAAGTAATGGAAAAAAAAGAAGAAAAATAATTAAAGCAGGCTTGTAACCCAAAATTTGACTAAGATTAAAACTCAAGGAATGTTTACACTATTCTAACATTAATTAGGTGACTATACACAGAAAGTGCTACTCATTCTTTCTTTTTATTCTTCTTGTATAAAACAAAATAAGCTTTCTATTTTATTTACCATTTTATCACATCTTACACTATTTTTCATATTTTCTAATCCAGAGGCTACATGCAGTATTACTACAAGCACTTTGCAATTACCTCAAAATGAAATAATCATATGTACATCAGGCTCTTGTTGCATTGAAAACCCTCCCAGCCCAGCAGGATTTTACCGATAAAAAGTGAAAGATTAACTTATAAATCTTTACTAAGTACATTCCAGCAATCAATTCATAAGAGAATTAAGCCCGATGACTGGAGAGAGACAAAATGGATCTCAATACGCAGAGGCCAATAAGCTTTGCAATTCTTTTCAGTGAAAAATTAAGGAAACTATAATCAGAAATTATGAAAAATATACTAAATAAAAAGCTAGCATGTGTTCAAGAGAGAAAAATCCTACCAAAACAATCTCCTACATATTTTTGAATAAGCAACTAGAACAGTAGACAAAAACAGAAGACCATTCATTTAGACTTCAAAAATGTTTTAAACTGGAAGTCACTCCACAATCAGCAGTAAATTTCAACGGTGGATTTAAAGTTCAGACAGAGATGAAGAAGTACAGATTAGAGATGAAAGGTCCATATGGCCATCAGAGGAGTCCATTGGGTGTTTGTGCAGCGAGTAACTATTATAATTCAAATTAATGACAGAGACTATTAATTAGCTAATAAACTTCAAAGACGACATAGCAGACATCAAGGAGTCACCAAAACAATTCAAAAAGACCTAGGCAATCTTTAAAAACAGTAAAAAAAAAAAAAAATTTTTTTGTTAATGTGGACATGTGTAAAGTGCTACACACAGGCAAATAAAACAAAATGCAAGATGAGTAACTATGAACTACAGGAAACAACTGCTATGAGTCTGGGTTATGGGTTTACATTGATACAACATTCTGCACATTGTACAGCTGACAAAAACAATTAAAGAGGTAAATATAATGTTATGATACAGTATATATTGTAACAACTGTTGACTACAAATCAACAGATGTTATGCTCAGACTTTATAGCGTACTAGTGCTTAAACGGTACATTCTAAGCTGACAGGCTCAGAGGATGAAACCTACAGTATTTAGCCTGGAAAAGAGCAAAATGTGCAGATACTCAATCCAGGTCCTCAAAATTTTGAAAGGCATCAATAAAACTAATCCAGCAGCATTCTTTAAGTTGATTATGTACTAGGGAACACAGGTAGACAAAAATGGGAAGTTCATTTGAAAGAGAAGAGATCACTTCTTCATTCAGTGATTGTGGGAGTCTGAAACAAATTAGCAAAGTGACATAATTGAAAAGGTATTTGGGTTAGATATTAGCCATTGAAGTACGCTTTATGGTTTGAATAGTCTCCTCTAATTTCTCAAACTTATTTTCAAAGATTTCTCTGTTAGACCTCATAACTTCGACTGGATTCAGGAAATGAAGACAGTTAACCTTTCACACTGCTTTACAGTGTAGTCTACCCTCATATAACCAAGGAAATGAGAAGCTATCACATGCTGTACACAACTTCAGTATTAGTTACTTCCGATTACTTGTAGCAGTTCTTTTCACAATATTCTAGTAGGCACGCTGGGAATGAGCGCATCTTCAGTTATCTGCCAGTTGAATAAAGCTGACAAAAACACATACCTTGCATAAGTCCACTTGTCATTAAGCAAGGCAGAAAAGGGATCACAATCCCTTATTGTATAAGGAAATTTCCAGCACTCACTCAGTATGGGAGTTAAATTACTCAGCTCCCTAATAATGTGAATAGGACATAAAATACTTATGTATGTCAATCTGGTATAAGGCAGTTTTAAAGCAAGGCTGATATTTGTGTTATTTTTGATACAATTATAAATGCTAACATATGATATTATTGTAATGTTTTTTAACTTGTAAAATGTTTTCTAATTTCTATATTACACCTACTTCTATCTGGGCTGGTGAATTTAATAGAATGAATTATAATTGTAATACTGTAAAATTCACAATAAAGCAAACTGAAGTGTCAGATTCAGACCCTGGAGGGCCACAGTGGCATGCAAAAGATGGCTAAAGCAAAAAAAGTACGTTCTACCACCAAGAGTAATTATCCACTAATTTAAAATGATTTTCAAACAAAAATCAGTATGCACAAAGGAATATTTTAGTTAAACTCACCCATCCTGTCATATATCCATTTACAAACCTGTTTTATTTAACTAAAAGATTGTGGATGTCACAGGGTACATAGGAACAATTCCTGAACAGGAAGTCCTTTTATCACAGGGCACACTCATACAAACTCCTACAGTATGTACAATTTCTCACATAGGGAAACTTGGAGTCTCTAATTAGTCTAATCATACAGAATGCTATCAGCTATGTACAGCTTGAGAAAATGAATCATACACAGAGCTACAAACCAAAGCCACATCACCTTATACCTCTGACAATTATAATGCGTGACACCAGCTTTCATAAGACATACAGTATGCCCTTAGATGCTGTGTGTCCAACAAAAATAGGGCTATTTCATCATGTGGTTTAAGGGAGTTGCATCCCATGAACCAATGTACCACAGCACTATACTACCTTAGCACTGCAGCTCTAGATAGTAGCATTTTTTGTTTAAAGAAGATTAAATAAAATAAAAGGAAACACCCTAACAATTAACCTTTTTTCTGGATTCATATCTGATGGTTCAGCACCATATCAGACTTGTTAATTGAACAAAAATAAACAGCAACACCTTACCCTAAGACAGTAGTTCTCAAACTGTGGGGCAGGCCCCCCTAGGGGGCGCGAAGTAACAAAAAGGGGGGCGTGAAGATGTAGAAAAAAGAAAACAAGAAATCAAAAATATGAAAAATACATCTATTGAAACCAAAACAAATTAACTTAAACTACATTCTGATACTAGAAAAATAAATATAGAGTTAGATAAATGTCGATAAAAGTTAAGTAGGTTAAATAAAATATGCATCTATGATATATCATTATTTAAAAAAGAACAAATTGGTGTTAGTGGGCTCCTTTCAAAAAAATGTTAGGGGGGCGCGATTAAAACTGTTATGAAAGCTCGGGTCGCAAATACTCGACAGCAAGCACGTCAAATTTAACAACTGAATTTGTTGAATCTCATTGACGACGAAGGTTTTGCAAATATAGGACTAGGAATCAGAATTTTGACCGATTCCCTTACAATTTTTTACCCCAGTTACATGGTTTGCATTGCGCTGCAATTTTGCCTCTTTTTCTATTCTGTCATGGTATGATCAACAAAAATCATTGAAGAGACATCTGTGCTGTTCAAAATACTTGCTTTCCTTCTTTCCTTGCAGTTGCTGATTGTCTTCATTGTTTTTGAGCACTATATGCATTGTTCTACCAGCTGTCTACAACAGCCAACCACTATGACAACAGACTTGCTTCAATAAAATCAAGGCAGAGAGCTGTAGATTGCTATGACTGAGTCATTGGGGGCATAACTAAATATTGCGGCTGGCAAGCTTTGTTAGCTGAATGGCCTGTTCTCGTCTAAATTGCTCTAATTTTCAAATTTTCTAATTTAAAGAGCTCACAGACCACTTCCTTCCCTCCCAGGCACAGAAATGTCTATCATTGCTGCGATACTTTCTTGCTAATGGGCACAGAGTGGTTAATATCATAACATGTTTTTATAATTTGTTTTCAGGAGACCCTCCCCCTTCACATTTTCGATTTTCAGGCTTTCAAGAAGTACATAGGGTTAATTAAGGGGTCACTTCCATATTTTGCACTTTTGTTTATATATATTATTCACATTCATATGAATTATTTGTACACCACACACTTATTTTGCAAATTATACATGAACCTCTGTCAGAGTACTTTCAAATGTACATACTTGTGGGATACAGGATACAGATGGTTTAGCTCAATAAATTTTGTTTTTAAAGGGACCATCAAGTTTACCAGACAGTAAACAACTTGAGTGAATGAATAAAAATTTTAAATGCTCAGATGGTCATTTAAATCATTGCCATGTAAGGGAGAAAATTCTGAATAATTCTGAAAATGGAATGATTGCCTACTGACAGAAAAAAAAAATCATACATTAGATCTAAGGAACAATAGAAACAGAACAAACACTGTCTTTCAAAGCAGGAACATTGCTCAGAAGCAGCAGCATCAGAAGATCCACACCAAGATGAGGGCAGAATCACTGCACCTTGAGAGAAGCAGCATTGACAAACCTTGGAGGAATTACAGTATGGCCAGAAGAGAGAAGAGTGTATTTGCGTCAATCAGTTACTGATCTGGCTAGCATTGCTACGCTTGAATGTGCTATATTAATTACTCACATAGGATTTCCAGAGAGAATAACAGCAAAAACAACTGCTTCTCATTAAAGGACCACTGTAAAGAGAGGTTGTTGGCAGCACTTGAGTCTATAAAAAAGCAGTAGAATAGCAGTGAAATATTAGCAAACTGACATTATTAGCAGTATCTGAGAGTGGCCAAAACTTCTGCTTATCTCCTTGAGAAGCTCCTCACAAATTTCCTGATCTTCTAACAATCTAAGGTGTTAACACTCCAAAATGAAAAAAAAAAACCTTTTTTATATTGTTGTGAAGGAAACAAGCTATTCCTCCTGCATAAGCGAGTGATGTCTCCTTTTGGGGAACAACACTTAAACGCTACTGTTCACATATTGATATTAATGGCACTTTCGTAGGGAAAGCATAGGTGTTACCCAAACATGCTACAATGAAACAAAAAGTGAGGGTCTCTCAACCCTGGGCAACCTATTTACACTGCCAATAATCCTTTATTCTTAGCAAGGCTGGGTTAGAAGGTGCTTTGAAATCATGCAAGGAATTTCCTGGAAATCCGGTGGTGGTGAGACAGGAGTCAGATTTTTCCACTCATTCATATAGAAACAGGTTAAGAAACAATTTCAGTGGTAGAAAGTTGAGGTAGTGGATTGGATTAGCAATGAATACAAAGCACAAACTGAACATTCACAAAAAACACAAACACAAATCTTCTGATCTAATAGCAAATCCCTCATAATGTAGCTGTTGCTCAAAGGAGAGGCTTGATATTTTTCAAGTGAAAATTATTTCCTCACGATTATAATATATATTATTTTGCCACATGAAATTTCTATCTAAAGCATATTTTGTAACTTTTGAAAATTACTAGATCTCTCTTGAATTTTATAATGGAGCTCTTGTGTACCAGTGTCCTATTATAAAGAAAAGCCTTAAAACTTACCAAATATGTCAATTTCTGAAAATGTTATCAAGTATTGATCCACATCTTTGAAACTACACAAATATTGCAAAACAGTGTATTCATATTGTTTAAAGAAAGTAAAAAAAAGAAAAAAGCTTACCATTTTAAAAGAAGACCAACTGTACACCTCACTTTGCCTGTAACCCTGTTTGTCTTCCACAATGGCACCCTTTCAGCCTCAGGGTATGGATTCACCTCAGAAAGTCATAGCCATTTGCCATTATTGGCATTGAATGTTGATGCCCAGATGTGGAGCGCCACCTTTGTTCTGCAAATTAGGCATTAATAACTAGAAAAGGCACAGTTACAATAACTTATATTCTTGCTCTATAGGGAAGTTTATTTTTCTTATTTTGCAAAGATATTGCCTGTGGATGCTGGATTGGTAGTGCACATGTGTGCTTCAGTAAGAAAGAACATTGCTCAGGTGTGTAGCATGCACTCAAGTGACAAGAACTGAATAGACCTTATAAGCATCAACGTTTCCATCCATCTTCCTAACCTGCCTTTCCAGAGCAGGGACACAGAGCACCTGGAGCCTGTACTAGTATGCATCAGTCGCAAGGTAGAAGAAATCCCTGGATGGGGTACCAGTTCATTGCAGGGCAAACACTCACACACACAGCAATTTAGAACCTGGGGAGAACATACAAACTCCACACAAACAAATCCCAGTCTCATTCACTACGAGACAGCAGCTCTACCACTGCACCACCTTGCCTCCTAATAATAATAATTGCTATTCTCAGTATCGTCCACACATTTATTCATATATATTTCTCTGCTATATGCACAATAATAATAATAATAATCCATCCATCCCCTGTTCCTAACCCACTTATCCAGGGTAGGAAAACAGAGCAGCCTATCCCAGCAATCAAAGGGCACATGGCAGTAACTACACTGGGACAGAGCACCAGTCCATTGCAGAGCAAGCACACACCCACACACACACGAACGGCACACGCACACATATACTCACCTGAGCCACTTTAGCAATGCCATTTCACCTAATTTTAATTTGGTTTAAATTTAGTAATTTCAGTAGAGAGGTTTTAACATGGGCAGAGAGGGGGTGCAGAGCTAGCATTCCCATCTCAAAGAGCTGGGTTCTACATGGAGTCTGCATGTTCTCCCTGTGTCTTAAAGAACTGATTGCTATAAGTGTCAGTGAATTTACTTATTTACTTAGTCTGAATTAGCTTAAGCTGCCTAATTCAGGGTGTTCATAAGGTAGAAGTACATAATAAAAAAATAATAGTTTTATTAAATATTTGAAAAATTAAAATGTGTGCTTCAGTTTAAATGTTTAAAGTCAAAATATTCTCCATTTTAATAGACATTTGTACTTTTTCACTCTTTGATAAAAGTCCAGAAATGGCTAGATTCCTACTAAAGAATGAAAAGTCAGAAATAACATATTGATAACCGCTGACCTTAAAATGGTCTAAACTGACATTGTACATGTTTATATTTGAAATTTGTAATTTTAACCTTTTGAGAGTGGTTTCTGGAGGGCTTGGTTCATGTGGCATACACAACTTCAAGTCCTCCTTATCAGTTTTGTTAAAGACACAAATATGTTTACTCTTTATTATAAGTGTATACTTTCCTATACAATATATGGTCCAAAAACAGTCAAATAATTAGGGTTTTTGGGTCTAGAGGGGCTAATGTGGGGAAAACTGATAAGCTGTTACATAACTAGACATCAAGAAACGTTGAACATTATATCATATGTTAAGGTTTTCTTGTATCAATGAATCAGTAGGCACCAGACCAAAAAAAAAAAAACCTTCAAATGATATCAGAGCATTTATAAGTAATTCTTATGAACACAAAAATGCTTCTCTTTAGAATGCAGTTTCATGTTGCAATCTAATATGTAAAGTACAATTACTTTGACTCAAAAAATACCAAGTTTTCCTTTAAGGTTAAAAAAACAAAGTCCATTGGCCACCTGTACAACCAAACGAAGATTTTCAAATTACAAAGGAGAGGTTGGAAAGCAAAAGGAAACCGCAACAAACATTTCTCTCTATTATAATAAAAAATCCTTGTGACAAGGAGAGACTTTGGAAGACGAGACAAGACTTTTTGGAAGATTTTATCAAGTACCGTGAGTTTAGACCTTATCCTTGACATGTTTTCAAGTCACGCCCTCCTCTCAACCATTTTCAACCACGCACACGGTAATCTCACCTCACATTCATGTGAATGCTTTTGTCAGACACAGTTCGTGCTCTCTCAGCTCTCATAAATTTTAACGTTTTCCTCATGTTAAATTCCCAATTAAAGAAGATGTATTATGCCCAAATCTTATTGAAGAATTTCATCATGAAAGGTTATCAACAGAAAAAATGAGTACACGGGCAATCCTAGCAGTGAGAAACAATGAAGTCAAATGAATTAATGCCAAAGATGTCGATCAGTTACATGGCAAATTGGTTAAATGCATATCACTAGACTATGCTGAAACTGTTTTGGTGATCGTGCTGAAGATGAAAATATCTACTTACAATATCACGAAGAATAACTACAACCATTAACACCGTCTGGTCTTCCACTGCACAAATTACTATAGAAAGTAGGATGCATCCCAGAAAGGTAATGTAGTACATCTTCTGCGGATAACATTACACAACAAAGGAGATCTTGATATGCCATTCGTATTAAAACGTTAACAGTTTCCCATTAGAATAGCTTTTGCAAAGACATTAACAAGTCTCAGAGCCAAACATTCGAAAAAGTAATTTTATTTAATAGAGAGAAAGAAGCTAAATTCAGTCATGGACAGTTATATGTTGCGTTGTCACGATCAAAGTTCAAACACAGAATCTAAATTCAATGAGATATTGACAAAAATGTAATTCAAAAAATTGTTTTTACTGAAGTTTTATAGTAAAAGTGTAAGTTTAAAAAGTATTTGCATGTTAATTTCAAAGCCAAACAGAATGCAATTGTATTATCAATGAATAACTCTAAAGCAACATGAAACTATTTACTTTCAAATTATTACATTTTACTCTTTTTTAATATGGTTAATTACTCACTGTAATGTAAAATAGTTCTATTATGCATATGTAACAATTCCCATGAAAATAAAAATCTGTTTAAATTGTACAACCGCATCCTCATACGCGATTGACAAAACCACAAAGAGGCTAGCACGTAGCGCAGGCACGGGGGTTGGCGAGCGAAGCGAGCAGGGGGCAAAGCCCCCAAGTTTGACGTAAAGACAGGAATGGAAACATTTCACTAGTAAGCTTTCAAATATGAGAGCCTCTGTAACCAAAGGAAAAAAGGTACATGAACCTTGAATTTTGTTCTGTTGCCCGCAGGCTTCATCGCTGATTTTACTATGTGGCTGCTGACCTGAACTTGTACTCTCATCTTATCAGTTTAAGTTGGTAAAAAATTGACCCTGTTTTAACTCCATGCAGTAATATGGCACAAAGGGCAGTTCTATGGTTTCACAGGTACGCAAACAATAAATAAGTTATTTCCTTAACACCAGGGGCCTCATGTATAAATGGTGTGTAGGCACAAAAATGTTGCATATGGTCGTTTCCATGCTCACATCATGATGTATAAAAGCTAAACTTGGCATAAAGCCACACACATTCTTACAGTAGCACAACCCATTGCGTATGCACGTTTTCTGCTCGGTTTACAGTAGCAGTGCTACTGTTGCTGTGTGGTTTCCCTTTCTTTTTTAGATTCACATCCCTGATGCGGCTGTATCAAATACACTGAAATTAACTGCATATCTTTTATAAATTTAAGGCATCTGTTTGTAATGAACCTGTAACAATATAATGGTCCACGGAATGGCTAAACTATTCTAAATACCACAGCTGCTTCAGCATTGTTTCTCTAGGTGCACAACTCAGAGTATTTTAATCCACTGTATTCGAGTGTGCAATCACAGCTGTACAGTAGCTGTTTGGAAAGCTCTATGGCAGATTGTGTTTAGAGTACAGTGGATTATTGGGATACAGCTTCTAGCCCTGGAGAACATTTACAGCGTACACTGCCTCAGCCATGTGTACAAGTCTATTTGAACTCCTCACATCCAGCAAACACTTCTGAGCCTTTCCTGTAGGGACCTCAAGGTTCAGAAACAGTTTCATCCCAAGAGTTATGAATGCACTTAATAAGTCCACCAAGTGCTCCTGGTAGAACTGTTTGTACTTATAATTACAATTACCTCACTGTAAACTTGTACTACAGTTGTAATATTGCACAACCTGGGCCACTTTATGAACCATTTGCACTATCTGTACTATATGCACATGTATATTGCACTTATGCTTTCATATTATATACTGTATTTGTTACTGTTTATTGGATTATTATTACTATTATTGTTGTTATTTTATCATTTTATAGGAAAATAACTTTATGGAGGATTTGTATATTGAATCTCAATGTACCATACAATAACAATAAATGAATTCAATTCAATTCAATGGAAGAAAGCGTGTATTTACAGATGATGATGACTGGCTTCTAAGTCGATTTAGATTTCCAAGAGCTATGTTCTTGGAGCTCTTGATATAATTTTTAAGATGAAATGCATTAAAGTATGTATATTACATTATACAGATACATTTTTAACTTCATTTAAATAATCTATACTATTAATAATTAAATGTTTGGGCACGGTGGTGCAGTGGTAGCGATAAGCTAGTGTCCCATCCAGGGATTGGTCCTGCTTCATGCTGTATGCTTGCTGGGACTGCTGCAACCCCGGATGGATATAAGAATGGAATAATTAAACATGTACTACAAATATTTTTCAATGTTCCTTAAAAGATTTGAAGAATTGGTGTTCTAAGCTTACAGATTGTTTGACATTTATTACACATTATTATTGTGTGGTGATTAGTTAAGTGGAGAAAGAAAAGGAAGGACAGGAATTGGGGGTTGGTACTTTTGAAAGAGACAGTGTTGCTGTAATAAATTATTCAGTGAGGGTTGTGCACATCCCAGCAAGCATCTTGCAGGAGACAGAAACAATTCCTGGATGGGGTGCCAGCTCATCACTACCACTGTGCCCCCATGTTCAATACATGCTTTAATTAATTTCATCATGAAAATGATATCAAGTATACATTTTAGTATTTGAATTGTTAAGAGAGCAGTAATATCATAAATGTAATGTATTCTGTGCCCTCTTGGCGTAAGAGGAAACCCATTTAAGAAGCAGGTAGTGATTCACACACATAGAGCATATATAGGAACACATACAATATGAAGTATTTAACGTGCTACTTTAGTTACAATGAGATCTGAGAATCTCTAATAAATTAAACATTGATTTTAAGATTAAGTTGGTGACGTTCTACTTTAATGACAAAATAAACTATGAAATTAAAGGGGAAATTTTGAGATAAAAGTCAACAACAACAACAACATTTATTTATATAGCACATTTTCATACAAATAATGCAGCTCTAAGTGTTTTGCATGATGAAGAAGGAGAAAAAAAACAAAATAAATCAGAATTAAAATAAGGGAACACTAATTAACATAGAATAAAAGTAAGGTCCGATGGCCAGGGAGGACAGAAAAAACAAAAAAAACTCCAGACGGCTGGAGAAAAAAAAACATCTGCAGGGTTTCCAGGTCACGAGACCGCCCAGCCCCCTCTAGGCATTCTACCTAACATAAATGATCAGTCCTCATTGTATTCAGGGTTCTCATGGAAGAACTTGATGATGATGGTCGACATTTCAACCTTTTTTATTCACGGTCTCTCTATTTTTTTCTTTTCACTGTACCCCAATACACTTCCGAATGAAACTCAGATGGTGGACTACGACTTGCCTTTTCACAGTGACTTTGATATCTGACCACTTTTTTTTTTTATTATTTCTGGCACTGTGCGACTTTCTGAACTTGAACTTTCAAGTGTCCCCGCCATTCTGTATCACTTGATCAACTTCCTTTTGTTGTACACCATGTTTTAGTGTGAATTATATGCATGGAGTTATGCATAAGGCCCCAGATGTGTGGAATTTGACCACAGTTGAAGTAACTGACTTGTATAAAGGAGGTTTCTTGCGTCCCAATATTCACATTTTTTACACATCATAGAGGAGTTTATCCAGTTTCAACTGGAAACTGAAAAGGAGATCATCTTGAATGAGTGTTTGAGGTAAGGGGTACTGATAGTGAGTATGGACTAGTGCTCCATCTGTTGTTGGACTATTTGTTGTTTTGACTGGTTCAAGTTCTCCATAGCACTGTATTTGGCCAGAGCAATGTTGGACGAATTAATGTTCAAATGAATAATACACCAGGCTGCCATAGGACAGTGAAAGTACACACTGCTTCATGGAAAAGTTTACAAGGCTATGTTCATGTTTCCACAGGTTACAAAACTTCACTCTAAGCCTGATAAAAATTTATCTGACCAGAAAATCAGGCCAAGAGTATCACTTGTGTTGAACCTCATTAAGAAGACAGGGAAAAATCATGCAGTTGCTATTAGCGAAGGAAAGAGGTTACCCCTATTTTCTGCCTTCCCAAAATTACTGGACAATACATTTTTATATTTGTCTTCAAGAATCATTCTCAGAATATTAGCAGACTGACAGGATTATGCTGGCCCTTACAAAAACAGTTAACACACAATGTGTGCCATGGACACTAAGAAATGCTGCCAATATGAACTTTCAGACCATTGTTTCACCAGTAGCTTGTCAGGTCTTTTAACCAATCAAAGATTTAGGAATCTGACACAACTCCATTAATCCCCATTTAGAAGCTTGGTCTCCTAAACTGTCTGGGAATCCCCAAATTATGTGTCATACCATAATGCAATGTCTGCTGCTTTGTAGTGGATGATCATTTTGTAGCAGAGAAAATGGATTAGGCTATACTGAAACACACTCCACAAAGCTATGTGGGGAAGGAGAATTATGGTATTCTGACAGAAAATCTCATTGTTACTGTACTGTACATCCTGGAAAAACTTCTGAGAGATTACAACTACAAAAGTGTTCATGTTTGCATTAGGACGGTACCTCTAGTGAACTGAAATAAAGAGTTGGTTTGGTGACAAACTCTGAGTCTCAAGGGTTA